>NC_086209.1:12907500-13080000 GCF_035770615.1 Melospiza melodia melodia | reverse complement strand
CCACACACGGGCGTTGAGAGCCTCTCACTGTTCTTGAAAAGACTCTCAGTACCTGCTGCAGAAGCAGGAGGACATGGAATGCCCTTGCCTGAGGACAACACAGCCTGTTTTCTAATTCTGCCTGTTCCCAGCCCACTAGAGAGCCTTTTTTTCTCCGCCAGAGTATTATTTTCTTCTGTTTTTAAGCCACGTCGCAGCTCTGAATTCCCTTTGATCCAGCACGTCCCTATCAGCTCTAACAAAGTGAGCAGGAGAGGCTCCTGGGAGGAATTCCTGTCTGCAGCTGATGCTGAGAAACTCTTTTTATAAGCTGTTTACTGTCCTTTTCCAGTAAATTACTTTTTTTTATAGAGCACGTTGGTCAAAACCTGGGGACTGTTGTTGGGCTGGAATGTGAAATGCCAGGACAGTGTCCACTTAAAGGTCCTGTGATGCAAATTATGTGAATGCAGAAAAAGAAGTGTGTTCTCACCCATCTCATTTGGCACAAATGTCCTTCAATGCTGTGAAAGCAAATATCCATGCAAAACACATTTTGTTGTGACTTCAGAAAAAATTACATCCAAGTGAATTTTTAACTTTATGCATCTTCTTCATTGCTGAGCCCTGTCCCCTCAGCCAGGATGAGGTACAATGCTGCTCTGGCCAAAGAGGATTTTTTGGGACAGAGAAGGTTTCTGTGAGCTCCTTTTACAGACTGTCCCAAGCTGCACACTCCTCAGAGGGGCTGAAGCACTCCCTGCAGGGCTGGGCTTGCTTTCAGAGGTGGGGACTGCTTTTGGAGAAAGGTTTTGTGTTTTCCACAGTTGTTGTCACCACAGTAGAGCTGTTGGTTTGTCCTCATCTCCTCCTGCCTAGGAGACATTAAACACAAGCTACAGACTACTGGCTGAAGTGGAGGCATATGGAAAAGGCTTTCTGCACTACTGGAAATAAATGTGGCAACGATTCCAGAATGCAGAGCAGAGGGAAATTGAGCTGGGCTCTTGACACATGGAGGCCAATCATTTTACAACATGGAATTGCATTTTCTTGTTCTCTTTGATTAAAACACTCCTTGTTTTTAAAATGAAGCTTGCAGGAGCTTTGATGCTGGTTAGTCACCAAAGGTGGGTATTTAGTGGGTTACCAGCCCACAGCCCAAAGCAAATGATTTCAGCAGCTGACAGTCACAGACTGCAGTGACCCAGCTATCTAATATCCTTGCCTAGAGTCAGGCACCAAGAGAAAAATTAATTTTAACACGTCTAGATCAGCAAAAACTAGAACAGCAAGAGCTAAGCACAGGGAGTACAGTGGTGGGGTCAGGAAGGTGAAAGCATTGCTGCCAGCTGGATGTAACACTCCCCATGCTGCTGCCTGCAGGAATGATCCGTGCTCCTGTGCCAGGGGCATGGAGCTGAGCACCACTTATGGGGCTGGAAATGAGGTTAACTCCATTGGACACCCAGCCTGCAGCTGCTCCATGCTCTGTGGCTGCACCCTCTCTGCTGCCTGGGATCCTGCACAGATGGATGGGAAAGGAAAGAAATCCCAGTGTGACTAGCACTGAAATTTGTTTTCCTGCAACAAACAGGAGTGGCAATAGCAAGAGATAAGGCTGGAAGTGCCTTGGGGAGGGTAACTAGCCATATCCTAGAGCAGTAGACACGAACCTGACCCACCCCAGGCTGACTTTTGTTTGCCCTGTCTCTGCAATTCCTTATGTTCTCCTTTTCTATCACAAGGAGTTCCTTTGCTTTCTGCCCCATCCCACACACAATTAGCACAGAAGTCACATTGCTTTCCAGCAGTTCTCTCTTTCCTGCTGTGTCTTTGGCAATGAAGTTTAGGGAATGCAGAGCACGGATATATAAATGTGAGCACCAGTCCATGCACCCACATATCCTGAGGAAGTTGGTACTGTCTGGAGCCTTCTGGTTTTGGTCAGCAGGACCTCAAGATGCAGCTCAGGGCAGAGCAGCGTCCTTGGATCTGCTCAGATCAGGGCACCTGGCCTGATCTCTGCTCTGCAGAGCACAGGAGGAGCCAACAAAGCCTTGCAGCTGCTGGACCCGTTAAAGAAGCTGCTCCACTGAGTTTGTCCCAGCCACTGCACTGGGCCCGAGTGGAGCTCCATGGGGTGTTTGGTTTGGCAGGTGTGGTGCAGCCTGGCCTCAGAGCTGGGAACAGCCACAGCCTGGGCTGTGAGACTGCAGAGGAACTTCTGGGGTGAGAGGAGTGAGTGTGTCACAGCCACACCTGCACACAGGGTCCTGCTCCTGTCACACACAGCACAGCTCCTGCACAAACACACATACAGCTGGACGTAGAGCATTGCTTTTAAGGAAAACTTTATATTTTTTTTCCCCTGGGTAAATATCCTTATCCAAAACCAGCGTAAGAGAATTCTGTGAGTCTTATCTTGTTCTGCAATTTTCCTGCCTTGCACAGTCACTAATAGCTCCCTATTTATTAGCACTGGCACACATCCACACCATCTCCCAGGCCCTGGGCTTGCAGGAATGTAGACAGCCCTGCTTCCCTTCCGCTCACCATAGATTTCGGAAGCTGTGGGATGACTGAGTTTTGTAGGAGCTGAAGGAACTCAGTGCTAGCATGAGGAAAAGGAAGGAGGAGGCAAAAGTTAAAGTGGCAAAACGGTAAGAAAAATCAAGGAGAAAGTCCAGAGAAAATGAGAACAAAATATTCATTCACATATGTTACAGACTAGAAGGACTAAAAAGCCCAAATTAAAAATCACAGAATAATTTAGGTTGTAAAAGACTTTTAAAATCATCAGTGTTAACCCAGCACTGGCAAGCCCACAACTAAACCATGTCCCTCAGTGCTACATCTACAAGACTTTTAAATCTCTTCAGGGATAGTGACTCAACCATTTCCCTGGGCAGCCTGTTTGAGTGCTTGACAACTCTCCTGGTGAATATATGGACAAATTAGTAATATTAGGAACATAAGAAAAAGTGTCCTTGAGCAGCAAGAACCCTTCCTCAGTTATCAAGAGCAGCCTCCAGCTCTCAGCCTGCAGGTGAATATAATCCACCAGCTGCCATGCAATCTCTGTGTACCTCATTTTAACCTGAGTTAAGCCAAAGGAAGGCAGAGTGGAGAGAAAAATGAAAGCAAGACCATTGCTGCAAGCCTGACCAGCATGAAGGTCAGCACTGTGCACTCAAGACTCCTCCTTGGAGGCCCTGTCCATGTCCCTGTTCATCCCTCCCAAGCTCTTTACACCATGCAGAATTGCCTGCATAAGCAGTGTTGTGCTTCCTGCCTCCAGTCTTGCCCCAGTGCAAAACAAAAAAAAAAATACTGCATGAAGGTTTGACCCCCAGTGTTGGCCTATCTTGCCAAACCACCAGGCTTTTCCCCCTTTCAAGCCCCTCTTGAAAACTTAATTCCAGGGTAAAATTGTCCAGCTCTGAGCACATTGCCAGGATTTAATAAAAAGAAGCTGAATGCAGAACATCAGGCCTAGGTAATAACCAGGTTACTGCACAGTAGATTGTCACCCCAGATAAAAAAATGACCAATTGCCAGCTACATGGCAGAGACTGTATTTTCCAAAATTTGCAGCTAACTCTGCTTGGTTCTTCTGCCCTAAACCACCTGCATCTGACCTCCTGCATCTCATGTTCTCTGGAAACATGATTTTCTTTGTAAGCAGCTGCTTGTACCCTAGCTACCAGGAAAGAAATGTGGATTCAGTAACTCCTCGGGATCTGATCTTGATGGGTTGATAAATCAAGTAAAGAGAAGAGACAACACCACTTTTTCATTGTCATGCTTTTCTTGGTTTTTGGTCCACAGTGGTGAAGGAGGGGTGTTCACCCTGTTGATATGAACTGCAAATAAAATCTTAAGTCACACATTCTCCCATGTGCTTCGAAGGTCAGTGAGTCCTCTATAAGATCAGCCCACAAAAAAACCCTGTAATTGAGGGCTGTACAAAGGCATCACATGTGTAACTGCCTTGCCACTGATGAGTTGGAACTGAGGAGCTCTTGTAATACTTCATGGGCAATCCCTGAAAAACCCTCCTTGACAAGAAAGAATACGATTTTAAACAAATAAAACATGCACTGCTGGATAGAGACAACACAAGAGCCTGGAGAGCTCCTTTGCCAAAGCAAGAGCAGATTAAATACGAGGCACTGGTGGTTTCAAACACAATCCAGAATCCATGAGGTGATACGTTATCTGGCAGCCAGGACAGTGAGAGCAAGGCAGCCTGCCCACAGCCTGGCAGGCTGTTACCTTTGGTGGGTAATCTGCACTCATGTGAGGACTCTCAGAGACTTCTGCAGATTTTGAATATGGGTCCCCGGTGCTGGACAAACTTAAGGGATAAACTTACTGATACTTATCTCACAAAAGTTGTTTATAAGGAAAGAAGGGCCCAGAATTATTTGAGTAAATGTTTCTAGTGGGAGTTAAATTCAATTTTCTGTAGTTCAAAATATTATGCAGATTCCCATCTGCTTTCTTGCAATGGAAAAAAATAGTTCCAGATTATTAATCTACTCACAGTACCACTCAGTTGTTCTCTT
The DNA here is from genome assembly GCF_035770615.1 of Melospiza melodia melodia. Taxonomy (NCBI): domain Eukaryota; kingdom Metazoa; phylum Chordata; class Aves; order Passeriformes; family Passerellidae; genus Melospiza; species Melospiza melodia. Next base: position 13,075,450 of record NC_086209.1, on the reverse strand, counting down.
TGCTTGATGACAAGTGTTTTTGACATTAATATCCTAGTTCTTATATTCTGTTAATGTTGTGGGTAAGTATTTGTAGAAAACAAAACAAAAGTCTAGTTGAGAACAGATGCCCTAATTCTAATGGAAGAATTTCACACCAACTCCTTAAAGGCCTCCTCTGAACCCACATGAACTCCTACAATGTGTTGTGCAGTTTCTCTCTGTTTCTCTCTCTCCCTGGCATTCTGTGCATCACAACACAAGTTTTTAGTTGCCCTGCCAGGCTTCCTTTCCCCCTCCTGATTGCCACCACCCTCACTCACAGCCTGTGACGATCTTTATCTCAGGACAGCTATCTAAGCCATGGGTATCAGCATTGCTCAATAACCAGCCAAGAGCAATGAATTAACTTTCATACAATGGAAAAGCAGTACAGGAGAAGCATTGCTAAGCTGCCAGATAAGAAGCTTACATTTCAACAGAGATAGTAAAAATTCATTTCAGTTCTCCAAGCACGGAGTCACACTAACATTAACCTGGCAGTGGCAAAGTCTCTTAAGGGCCCATCCAGCTTCCAGTGGAATCAGCAACAAAGTCACACTGGACTCAGGGCTAACCCTCCATCTGCCTGCTGATTATTATGGCAATAAATTGCATTTATAGAAATCTATATCCTTACAAATTAAAAAAATCCAACAGGCAGTCTCCTTCCATTGTGGCTCTGTAGCCAGGACATTTTCTAACACCTGTTAAATTCACTGTACTCTGCTGAAGAAGAGAATTAATGTTGAACTGTTGAACTGTTTAAACAGTTTAAACAAGTCCTCAAAAAGTATGGCCTATTTCCTTCCTCTTAAGTTCCTATGTGCTAGTAGTTGGTGAAGTCAGAATCCTCTGTCTACATATTTTCGACAAGAATATTTCACTATAACTTCATTTAAAAGTCATATCAAATATCACTAGTCCTGTTGTAAGTCAGGATGTAAATATCTGCCTCCTGTCTGGCCCCAAGTTCTCTGTTCTCATGGCACTGTGTGGAAAGTCCCTCTGTGCAAACAGTGCTCTTTGTCATTGTCTAAATATTTAATTTCTATTTTAAATTTCTAACTTTTAAATTTTTAAAAATGTCCCAAATACAATTTCAGGAATTGGCCAACACAAATATTCCAGATCCACCCTGTGCTTCAGTCTCTGTTTAAAATCTCCATGGCCCATTTCCTAAGGGGACTGGTTTTCCCCTGTGACCTTTGCCAAAATTTCACCTTTCACCAGTTACATCACCTGTGGATACAGTGAAATAAGAATCCAACTGCCTGATGTCAGGTGATCTTGAAAAAGTCTGTCTACTCTTTCACAAAGCCCTGAGAAAGGGAAACCAATATCTGTGTTAGGGTGTTTTTAACCAGAAATAATCACCCAAGAACGTGCAGTTGTGTGCTTTGGCAAAGAAGATGTTCACTAATTATGTGTCAATGAAACTCCACATTTTGACGTCTCACTCAGATTATGGTATTTACATTGAATACATAACAAAAATATTAAACTAAGCTTGATGACTTTATCAGGGTACTAAGCAGTGGTAGCTGAATGAATGGATGTGTCTACTATAGCTCAACTTTCTTTGTGCAAGGAGACATGGGGAAATCCTAAGAGAGGCAACTGGTAAATGTTCAATATGTTTAATACTTTACTCCCTCATTTAGAGAACAAAGAGTTGCTTGTTTCACACTACTGGTTTGGACAAAAGCAGGGCATGGAAATGTGTAATCTGCATTTTCTGAATAGTCAAGATTCACAAAGATGATTTCATGTCTCCCCTTGTTTTATGTTGGCATACTGGCAGAAGGGGACAAGAAGAAAACCAATGTATAACTTTTTTTGCTAAAATCCAGAATCAGAATCAGAAATATTCCCAGATCTGTTGTGTTTGTAATGCAGTGTGAAGCACTGGTCTAATCTAAACAGGACTACCACCACAGAGCATAAAATTGAACTAATCTTTTAAATCAGTCTAAAATTACCACTCCTATCTCCAAGACCCAGCCTAACAAACTGATATGTAAGAGTTTCTGATATCCAATGAGAAATCCAACTGTATAAAAAGAATAAAAGAATGATGGGAAGACAGTCTGATTTTTCTCAGGAAGCTGCTCCTGCTAATGTGATGAGGAAACTCCCACTGTGAGCCATGTAGCTTCCATCATGTGGGACAACTTTATGAGACTGTGTCACTCTGCAGCTTTGGAAAAAACACTGCAAAATGAATTTTTCTGGCAGTTTTGACAACAAAATGTGTTTTGCCTTATGTTGTAATGATCAGACTGACAGCCTTTCTGTAAATAATTCATATAAAAATTCATAACATAGGACTATGCAATACAGATCCAGAAATGTTCACCTGTAACATTGCCAACACAGAGAACTAAGTACTCACTGCAATCAGTTTCACTGGGCAGTTCCAGTTAAATATGTCCTACATTTATTTAAGTTTGAAAGAGAAGAGAAAGAATGATCTAATGCTGGTGTGTGCCTTATCTATTAATAGTCTGTTAGGTAACTGTCATCTTTCGGCAAGCTTAATTTTTCTGACACTGGTGGAAATAGTTAAACAGCAAAATATGAGATGTGCTTTTACATTATACAAGAACTGACATCTTCCATTAGTGTCCCTGGTTGTTATAGAATTTATTACTTTGTGCTGTTCTCACATTCAGGCACTGGAATGCCTCATCCTTCTGGCCTGGAAAGGGTTTTTGTGCCTGAATGGATATTTGCTTTTCTCCTAAAACCAGAAGAAGACATTAATATCCTAACTCCTGTTTTCTCCTGGTCATGCTGGATGTGCCAGTGTCAGCCAAAAGTGTGAAGTTTTCAGTTTGGAGAAACAATTTCCCCTTTTTTTGGCCCAGGTCCGAAGTGCAGGTCTGGCCCCATCTCCTTCTCCCTGCTCCCGTCCCTCTTCCCACAGCAGGTGTTTGCTTTTTCTTTCTCTTTTCAAGGCCTATTTGGATTAACTTCTGTTCTCCGCCACTTTCACGCAAAAGCGTTCCCAAGGCCCTTGATTTCCTGAACCCTTCTAGCAATGTTCAGTGTGAATATCTGTGTAGCAAATGTAGAAATTAGGACAGTTATGAGGTCAGCTATCCCAAATCGGACAGCTGGAAGCTGCGTGGGGAAAGGCCATGGTAACGCTGTCTGGTCCAGGAGCACAGAATAGCAGGGTGCAAGGGACGGGCACCTGCACGCCACCGAGCCCTGGCTCTGCCCGATGTGCCCACCAGCGCCAGCCTTCCCTGGACATCCTCAGCATCAGCCCGCAGGGTTATCCCTGGCGGGACAAGGGGAATTTGCAGGAGAAGCGCAGAGCTGCTCTGTCTGCGTGGCAGGGCTGAGGCAGCCGGGGCTGCGTGTGCATGGGAGACAGGACACAGGGAGGAGGGACAGCGCGGGAGGAGGGGATGCCTGTAGGGAAGAAAGGACTGCTTGGGGGAGAGTTGCGCACAGGAGAAGAATGAGAGGAGGTGAGGCGTGCGCGGGGCTGGGGACACAGGCAGGGGGTGAGGATGGATGCACGCAAGGGGGATGAAGGCAGGGAACGGCGGGGGGCAGACGCGGCAGAGCCGCCCTACGGCGGCAGGACGAGCGCGGGGCGTGCCCTCGGCGGAGCTGAGTGACTCCGCGGCCGCCCACTGGCAGCGCGGGGCCCGTGATGTGCGGCCGGGCGGCCCAATGGGGCCGGGGCGGCGGGGCCGGGGCGCGCCGAGCGCGGGCAGCGGGCGGGGCCGCGGCGGCGGGACGGCTCGGAGCGGCACGGCACGGCGCGGCACGGCACGGCACGGCACGGACGGTGAGTGCTCCGGGGCTGCTCCAGCGCGCCTCCAACTCGGGCAAACTTGCGGCGCTCGCCCCGCCGCTGGACGGGCGCCAGCCCGCGCGGAGCAGCATCCCGCCCGCGGCGGCGGGGAGCGGGGACACCGACCGGCCCCGGCGGCTCCGCGGGGCCCGGCCCTGCTCTGGCTGCCGAGCAGGCGTGTCCCGGGGCTGCCGGGGCTGCCGGGCCGTGGGGCGGGCGCGGAGCCCGGAGCGCTCGGAGCCGCGGGACGCGGGGACGTGTCTGCCGGGCGCGCTGCTGCCGCCGCTCCCTGCTCCCCGCGGCGATGAAAAGGCAGCACTTGTCTGATTCATCCCCATGGAAAAGTTCAGCCCCGGGCTGAGCCGGGGCGGGCCGGCCCGGGGGATGCGCTGGGATGGAGCCCCGGTGCGGCAGACTCGGGCTTTGTGCGAGTTGGTGGGAGCAGAGCCCGGCCGAGGGAAGGGGAGGTGCCGCTTCCCGCTGTGGGCTCCCGCAGAGCGGCGCTGGAAAGGGGTTCGGTTTGTATTGCACTTTTATCTTTTGCGCAGGGTAGTATTCCCAAAGCAGAGAGCGCGAGGAAATGGGAACGACTTCACTTTATTTCACCCCGCTTCAATTAGATGAGAAGTCGTGGGACAGCTGTGTGGGTTTATTTTTATACATCTCTAATTTGTACTGGGAGAGGAAGTGTCACCCTACTCCCCCTAACAATGGCTTCTTGTTGGGAGCCTGGGAAGGGAAAAGGAAGAGCAGGGAATTTTTCAGGACTTAAAGCTTCAAACTTTCCTTTGCTGGGGCACCCTGATGCTGTCTGGAAATAGTGTAATGGGTAACATCAAGTCCCAGTGCTCACAGAGGTAACAGCTCTGCGGGCGTGACTGTGCTCCAGTTGTAAGTTTCTGAGTAGAAACAGTGGTGAAACGTGCATGGGAACCGAGCTCCAGTTAATGCTTCCTTGGGACAGCCTGCATGTGCCTGCTCTGTAAGAGCATCCGTGCCTTCAAGCAGGGCATCCCTTGGACTCGCTGATTTCTTAGGAGAGCTGCTGGTAGAGATCTGAGCAAATGCCATTGAATCAGCCTTTGAGGTTGTTGTTGCTGTTACACAATTCCAGTGGAATGTGAGAGCTGGGCTTCCTGTTTTTGGTCAATCTGTAGAAGCGACTATAAAAGATAATAGATATCTCAAGTAAATTGCTTTTGCATGACAGCTTGGAGCCATTGTTCAGCCAGTAGCACTTGTGACTTCTCCAGTGAGCCTGGTAACCTGAGAAGCAAAACTCCTTAATGCTGGGAGACTCGCTCAGAGTAACTTTAAAGACAACAGCTGGAACCTGGATATAAAGAGGGAATAGTTACCGAGATCAGCATGTGCTAGTGCCGTGCATAATGATGTATAGAAATTCGATCTGTTTTGAAAAGAAATCTTGTGCAAAGAGGAGCTGCTGGTAGTTTGTGAGTGGAGAGCAGTGATTCAGGGGGATTAGTGGACACAAGGCCAGTCCCCTGGGTGCAATATTCTGCAGCTGATTCTGCCCTGGGGGTGTTTGATGGCCTTATGTGGAGTGTGTGCACACACGGAGACTTAAAATTCCAGATCTGTTTGTTTGCTTCTAAATAACTCTTAAAAAAAGAAATTAATAAAATAATTTGTTAAATGAAAACCTTTTCCAAACGTTGCTGTTATCATAGCCTGTTAATCTTGCCAACAGTTTAACAATTTGAGGATGTTGCTTGGTTGTAACCAAGCTCCTTTGAAGGAATTTTCTGCTTGTGAAAGATGAATTACTCATTCTTTGTCTGAGCTAAGAGATCATAATGTGATTAATAAACTCAGTTATTCAGTGCTAGATGTAAAGAATTGTGTTTCATCAGGGTCTTTGTTCTCTTATCAAAGTTAATCTGATTAAGTTTCCCCTCCTGTAAAATACGTAAATATCTCCCCAGGTTAAGAACGTCCCAAACTCCAGAAACCTATTTACCACTTTTGGCTAGATGAGCTTTACGGTGGACAGGGCTCTGGGGACTGGTGACTTCATTAGGTATTTGGATAAAGGCAGAGGAAGCCCTTCCCCTGGGGCTCCCTTGCTGACTCCTCTGCTCCGGGTTTCAATTGTTGCGAGATTAAGATGGTGAGTGAAGGAATTGCAGTCTGGTTAAATGAGCTTGTGCTGAATCCACTCATGCGGGATCTTCTAGTAACTCCAGTAACTCTTTCCTGTGTTTACTTGGCTTTCTAGTGCAGTGACTTAGGTGGCTTTGGAGAAAAGGAAACACAACATTTCTGGCTCTAGGGAAGCAAAGGAGAGCACTGCTCAGTGATTGACTGGAAGGGATGCTGGGGACAGTTAAATCAGTAGCTGTGCTTAAGCAGCTGCTGGTGATCTGAGTGGTCTGTGTGCCTTGTGAGCCACTTTATCTGCACTTTTTGTGTGGTAAAACTGCAAGTGCTCCTCTTGGAGCTCCAGTATGGCAGTTCCATTATTGATAACATATAGCATAGTGCATTGGGAGAAGATAAATACTTTTCTTTTACATGATTGGCAGTGTGTTTAGGGGAGGGTGTGCCCATCATAGATACTGTAACATGCTTCCTTATCTAAGTAGATGATGTGATCAGCAGCTCATTTCACACCTGAGGTTGTCTTGGTGGTGATATTTTAAGTAGTGCTAATTTATTTGGTGACGCGTCCCAACACACAGATAATGTTCTTGGTAATCCTATTTTACACAGCTTTAAATAATAGGTGGTGAAACACAAAGGGGCTGTGTTTTCAGCAGAGCCAAAGACCAAGTTCTGCTTTATATCAGTATGGGATATTTCTTGTTTGTGGTTGGAGTTTGTTTGTTTTTTTAAGCTACAATGTTTTGCATCTCTGTGCTTCATAAAACTGAGAGCTGTGGATTGGAATTCTCTGAGGACATTTGTCCCTTTTTAGATACAGGCCTGATTTTCTTGAATTGCCTGTGGCAGGGAGGTGATGGAAAAGCAGCATCAAGCCTGCCTGCATTATTCCAGCACAGGATTTGTACAGATCCATCTAAGCACAGTCCTGGCTCTCCTGATGGTGCTCGCAAGGGCAGCTCTTGACCTGCCTCGTTGGGGGAGGCAGTTTAACCCTGTGCAGGGACATGGAGGTGCTTCTGATCACAGAGAGTGAAAGGAAGGAGGGAGCTGCCAGCTGCTACAGTGTTGCTGTGCAGTTTGCAGAGGCTTGGACAGGTGGAATTTATCCTGCTGCTACTTGGTTTTTATCTGTGTACCGCCAAGTAGCGCTAAGCAGCAAAAGAAACATGGTTTAAAGTTGGTGTTTTGTTCAGGCTTTGAATATTGCTCTGCTTCCACCTGTATTAGAGCAGTAGTTCAGCATGAAAAAAGCAGATTCTCATTTCTTCAGGCCAGCTGTTTAAACATGTGACTGACAAGCTATCAACCTGCCTGCTGCAATAACAGGTATTAATTTTTAACTTGTCAAATTGGGAATAGCCACAACATTTTATGTTAATATTTATCAAGCAATTGCTGGTGTTTGGATGGTCAGCACTTTTTGGACTAAATACTACTGTGCATTTAGTGATCTGTGTATCTTTTTGGACATTGAGCTCATGACGTAATTAAAATTGCTAATTATATCAAAAAAGCCAAACATGAATCCAGAAACCCCTACCAGCAGATGGGTGAAAGGTGGATATTAAATTTTAAAATTTTACTAAATAGCCTTAATGCATACACAAAGCAAAACATTCCTGAATACCTTTTTTTTTTTTTTTTTTTCCAAGCATGTTGCAAAACTGAGACCAGCTCTTGTAATGAGGGTGATGCAAGGTTGAATTAAACCTTGAATTAATTTGTTGGGTTACTGTAACAAATGTCACAACATCACCTATCCCTGGCCCCCAATCCCCTTGATAGGCATCTGTTGACATTGTTGCACGCACATTCCTGTTGGCACTTGGGAATTGCATGATTGCACAAGCAGCAGTGGTTGTGTTTGTGGTGGGTGATGTCTTGGCAGAGCTCTGCCCTCCACTGCTGGCAGGGGAGGGCATGAAAGGACTGATTACCCTGTGACCATCCCAGAGAGCTGCTCAGACTCCTGTGCAGAATCAGCTGTCCCTGCTTGCACCATTTGCGCTCTTTTCTACCCCAGAGGTGCCTGCTGCTCGTGCTGCTGGTGGGTGAGTAGGTGGGAAGTGTGAAAGCTGAAGGCAGTTGTGTGATGGTCCAACATCTGGGCCCTGGGTGCTGTGGCTGGGAGAGATGATGCTCAGGGAGCAGCCTGGAGGTCCCCAGAGCAGCAGCAGCTCAGCTGACAGGGACTGGGCTGCTGTAATCACTTTTAACTGTGTGATTGCTGGTCAGGAATGAGCCACTGTTGTGTCCCCCTGCTCTGTGCACAGGGGTTGGGGTGTGCCTGTGGGTGTGCTGTCTCTCTGGGATTTATTGAATTAAAAATGGGCATCTCCAGTGTGCAGGGAGTAAGGACAGGTTGGTGGTGTTTGGACACAGCAGCATTATTTCAGATTCAGCCTTAGCAGCTGCCTACTTTGTGCTCTTCAGTGCTGAAGTTGTAGGTGATGGGTCAAGCCTGTCTTGTCCTTGCCAGTGTTTCCTGCCCTGGATATCCTTCCTGCTTCTAGGTCAAGTGTCTCTGAAGGGGAGGCTTGGATAGCACCTTCCCATGTGTTGTGAGATCCACTTGGAGCCCTGCAGAATGTTCTGGGAAAAGTCTTCTGGTTTGTGCAAGTACTTCCCAAGTGCAGGGCTGAAGGTGTAGATTTCCTCTGCTTTACCTGGGTGGCATTGCCAGGCTGTGCCATCAGCATGGGGACAGGGGGTCAGAAATCCTCCTTCATCTCCCTGTGCTGCAGCCCCAGTCCAGCCTATCTCCACGGGCAGATGGCACCCCTGGGGTGGCTGTGCTGTGACATGGGGACATCCTACCCAGGGAGGGTGATGGAGGCTCACCCTTTTAACTGTTGATTGAAGAAATGATTTGTTTGTAGCCAAAAGATGGGACTTATGTGTTTGTGGCTGTAGAGCCCAACTGGGGCAGCAGGAGCTGTGTTTGGGATTTCAGGTGTTTGGTGTGTTCCTGTGAGACCTTGCCAGCCATGTAAAGAACAACTGTACCAGCTAAACAAGCAGATGTGGTGGAGCTGAACACAGAAGTCCCCACCTGATAGGCCTGGAGAATGGGGTGGGAGGAGAAGATGTGCACATCTGTACTCTGCTAGTGCCACACTTTGATTTGGAGGTGACAGAGCTTTTCCTTGGGGTGGGCACATGTGACATCAGTGCTGACCACACTGACATCAGTGCTGGCCAGCAGCTGCCCTGTCTCCAGGACTGTTTGCTTGGCTGCTCTGCAGTTCTGTTCCCATCAGGGGTGTGGACTTCCTTGGGCAGGGTGCTGAGGCGTGGTGGCCAGCCAGTCCACTCAGCTACTGTGGCATCCACTGGCCTGCTGGGAATCTAAGATCTGTTGGCTTTTTTTGGTAATAGATTAGAAATGCCAAGGACGATAATCAGGTCCTGTCTGGCCTGCTTGAAGAATTATATCATGTGTGCTCCTCTAACAGCCAGGGTTTCCTGTCTGGGTGTGTGGGTTCATGCCTGGGCTACTTAAAGCTAGTTTTGCACTGGGTTTGTGAGTGGAATCATGATGAAAAGGGGGCTTCCATGCCCTCAGGAGAGCTGCTATCAGCAGAGATGGAGCTACCCACAGTCATTCCTTCCCTTTTGTTTGTTTTGCCAGCTGATTCCTGTTAGTTTGTCTCTACCTTTCAGCAGCTGGGCCATGAGGGTGACCACAGCATCCTTGGCCAGTGGGCTGCTTGCCTTCGGTCCCATCCTTGTGTCCCCTGTGCTGCTGGGCAATGTGCACATCCCTGGGGGCAAACTGATTCTTCCTGCAGCATCCAGGCTGTCCCCATGTGCTGTGGTGGCCTGTGCACCAGTAACATTTGGGAGTTAGTATGGAGGAAATAAAATAATGATTGATTTGACATGTGTCTGAGGATGTGGGGAGCAGGATCACTGTCTGAAATGGTGAGCTCTGGTTAGGGCTGCTGCAGATTGCCCATGTCAATCCATATGGGCCATATGCTTCTAACCAGTCTCCTTGTCTCATTTCCTTCTCTGAAATGCTTACAGCTGTTTTTCCTGCCGCTTCAGTAGGTTTTTTGTTCCTGTAAAAAGAGTGACAGCTCACAGATGCTGCTGGGAGTCCCCACTGAATAGCTGGGAAGAGAGAATATTACTGTGATCTTCAAGAGAAGATAAAGTGTAGTGTCCCTGCAGGAGGCCTAATTACTGGTGTTTTAAGTAAGCTTTTTTGTTTTTTCTTTTTAAATTTGACAATAGACTTAACTGTCTCATTCACTGTTTCCTCATCACATACTGACCTTAGTGCTGTCCGTGAGAGAGGAGGGAGTTGATGAGGTTCCTTATGTGTAGAACAAGGAAGGATGAAGGGAAGTTGTCCATAATCATGTGTTGAGGTGTTCAACATCCAGTTTTGCCGCTATGCTTATAATGTTGGGGGTTAAACTTCACAATGTTGCTTAGATGTTGGCTTTTTTCCTAAAGAAGTCTGTGACCAAAGTGATGGAAGCAGTGCTTGAGGTTCATCATTGTTGGTCCTCCACTTATCCCTGTGTTCATCTCTTTGTCCTGCCCTTCCTGCAGGGGGAATTCTGCCAATAATTCTGCCAAGAGAATTAATTGCAGACTTTTGTGCTTGGGTTAATGATCCAGGCCTGGCCAGGTGAAGAGATGCTGATGCCTGTGCAAGAGTTTCACAGTTTATGGCTGGGTGCTAAAGGGGCACCTGAAGACAGTGAGAGAGGCTGTCTGTATCTGCTTTTAGACAAATGACCTGTGCACTGCAAGGAGTGTGGGGCTGATGTGGCAAAGTACATGGCTGTGTTGAATTGGCTTGAATGCCAAACTAAGACAGGGTCTGTAGCAAATAAAACCTAGTGGGATGTTATATCTGAAGTTTAGGTGCTGAGAGTACAAAAAATCTCTGCTTTTAGTGGGTTGGTTGCCTGGTGGCCAGAAGCCCTAAATAAGCAAAACTTGCCAGATTCCAATCCTCTGCTTTGCCTTTTTTGCAGTCCCCACTGCGCAGAACAGTGAGGTGTCCCAGCAGCTGCTGTCCTGGTGTCTGAGATAGGAAACCCTGTATGGGATCCTGTGGGATGTCTGTGGCTGGTGATTGTTTTCCTGCCTTGTCTTCCCAAGGGTCTCAGTGCTGTGCAAGGAGCTATGGATTGGCTTTTCCTCCTGTAAAAAATATACTGGGGCTGTACTCTCCTCAGCCCTTGTTATAAACTGCTGTGGGAAATGGAAAATAGAGTAATTCTGATTTGTGTTCTTTTAGAGCCTTGTTCTTTAGACCAAAATGCACAGGATAAGTCTAGCCCTTCCCTCTATTCACTTTTCATAGCCTCCTTTGTTTTTAATTTATATATCTTTTTATTCTAAATTCCTCCCATCCCCAAAATAGAACAGACATCAGCCTGCAAGCAAAGATTGCCAGGCACTGGTCTTGTGGATTATAGTGGCTTTTTGGCCTGGTTGGAGACTGAGCCCCACCCTACGTAGGCTTGGATTAAAAATAGTCTTCCTTTTCATCAGTCTGTACACAACACATTTATGTCTTGGTTTCTGGGGTATTGGCAGCCACAGGAAGCCCTTCAGCTATAAAATACCTCGGAAAATCTGTTTGCTGCTAATTAATGCAGAAATGCTAAGGTGACCAGTGTTGGAAAGGTGTAGAGCCAGATGTCTCACTGCCAGCCATGTAGTTATCATACGTGTTGATCAGAGTTTAGCTGTGCTTCTTGAAGGACCTGAAACAATTGAAAACTCTTGCCCACAGCCTATGCATTAGTCTACCCCTTCAGGAATGTCTCAGCTCAGGTGCTGCAGGGATGTCCAGTGGCCAGGACACTGCCCACAGCCTCCAGCTCAGTCCTGTCTGCCCAGACCTGAGCTGCACACGCCTCCCTCTTTGTATAAAAAAGAAAAAGCGTTGAGGGCAAGAGGCTGAGCAGTATCTGGTGTGGTGATCTCATTCCCCACTGCCTCTTGGCAAAGCCAGGCCTCAAACCCAAGCTTAGGCAGGTCTGGGTGCTTGGCCATGGCACACCAGAGGGAAGATCTGAGCATCTCCTTGCCCTGGGCATCTGTCCTCTGCCTCATGAACCTCGAGTGTTGACTCCTTGTGTTCCACGTGTTTCCCACTGTCCTTGGCCATGCCTGGTGGGCAGTGAGTGCTTTTGCAAGGTGCCAGGCGATGCTGCTGGCAGGCCCAGGGCTGCTCCGTGGGGAAAGGCAGGATGCAGCTGAGCCGGGATCTGGAAGCAGGCAGTGCTGCCTGGCAATTCCCGCAGCTCAGACCCAGCTTTATGGCTGTTTAGGGCAGGGCTGGGAATAAATGAGCAGGGGAGGGATGGGAGGAGGGCAGGGAGGCTCTGCCCAGTGCCTGCTCCATGGCTGTTAACACTGGTGTGCTCTGTGTGCCGGCTTTACGTGACCTTGGTGATCAAAGGTCTCTCTGTAATCAGAGAAAATGCTGCCTTCTCTTCAGTTTTTGTAGACTCTGCCTTGGCCTGTTCTGTTTCTGGTAATTCCACTCTAGAGTAGACTGTAAAAAAACTTAAAAATGTGAAATATTGTATTGTCTCATAAAATCTTTGTAAACAGTTGTGAAACTGTCTGTGGAAGGACACTAGAAGGATTTTATTTCTCCCAAAGCCTAGGGATGAGCTTTCAGCCTTTGTCTAGCTCAGTTACGTGCCTTTTACTTTGAGAGTCAAGGGGCTATTTATTTGTATCTCAAATTTTTAAAGTGAAAAAACTGACTCCTACAGTTAGGTCTTTACTGCAGATTTTTTTTCTTTTTTTTCTTGCTAGAGGAAACCAAATTTTTTTCCTGAAAATATGCTGGCCAGGCTTTAAAAAAAAATTGTATAAATACAGGAACTTACACAAGGCAAAAGTGAGTTGCTGCCCACTGCAGGGTCAGGTCAAGACAAGGAAAAACCTGCAAAACACCAACTTGGGGAAAAGCATAAAGAAGATCTGATTATCTGATAGATGAGACAGGCTGAGTAACATCAGAAATGCTGCTGGCTTCTATCAGTGTTTGCCATACCAGCTGCAGAATGGGGCTGTGGCTCAGATGCTGTGGGTAATCCTGCCCCTGGCCTATGTCCTGTTAGTTTTGTGCTTCTGCTGGAGTTTTGTGTGCTAGAGCTGCTTCTCTTGTGCCCAAATGATGGGGAGACTGTCTTGATAGGGGGAAAACAGAAATAATTGATTGCAGAGGTCTGGGGACATCCTCTTGGATTGCTCCTGAAATTGTTGTCTTTTTGAGGTGGTGGGAAAGGAAGCTATAGAAAAATCCCCTTTGTTTTATCTTTTTTCCCCTGATAGTTGACATATGAAAAGCATTTCTATACTTGAAAGCAAATAGGAAGGCATGTGATTCTGCATTTTATCTGTGTGGATTATTTTTTCCAGTATATTAGTGATTAAATGAGGGGCTCTCCAGAGCTGAACACACAAGATGTTTGAAATTCAGATTGAAGACCTTGGATAAAAGAAGCTTGTATCCTGTCTGGGTTAGATGGAAGGTGATGTGCAGTGGGTGGTTCCTGAAATGAATTTTCACAGTCACCTGTGTGCCGTTTCAATGTTCTTCCTTGCCTATTGTGTTATCTGAAAACTATAGCTGAAATCCTTTTTTCTATGTGCTCATTCCCTCAAAGTTCCCTTTTTTTATCAGATTTGGGGTTTTTTGATGCTTGTATGGATCTGTGCCTCGGTGAAGCTGCTGGTGCATGTGGTGCTGTCCCAGCCCTGGCAGCACAAGCCCAGGCACCAGGACCTCTGCTCCATGGATTCTGCTCAAAATAACAGGGAAGGGGAGGTGCTGATCTGCCTCTTCCCCTCCCTTCTGCACTACAAGGTAGAAAATGTCTTGCTCTACTTTCACAAGCAGTAGGACTGAACTTGTTGCCTTTGACTCTGCCCTGCTGGGAAGGTCAGGAGCTGGAGGAGGTCCTGTGGGTTTCACAGTCTCTGTTTTCATGGAAGATCTTGGTGCAGGTGAAACTGCTGGGCAAGCACCAAAGCTCTCAGTCTGTCCAGTGCAGCACCAACCAAGTGGAAACTTGAATTCAAGCTACCCATCCCTGTAATTGGCATTCATATTTTGTGAAGCAGTGCTTCAGCTGGGTCTGAAAGATCATCAATCCTGGCTCCTTGTTTGTGCTGCCATTGCAACCTTGTGCTCCTTCCTGCTAATCAGCCAGGAGGGGTTTGTGGAGTTTTGTTTGGGTTTGGAACAGGGCTGTGGTTTTGAGATTCCAGGATGCTGAGTCTTGTCCCAGGGACTGGCTTGGATGCTCTCCTGCCTTGGAGCCTTAGTGAGCAGGCTGATATTGCAGCCCATCCCTGTTTTCCTTGGGCTGAACCAGTGTTTGCCTTCTGTTATAACTGTTGAGCAGCTGCAGTGCTGTGGTGATATATACACATCTATATTGTGCTATAAATCCTGTAGTTAAACATTTCCTTGACCCAGCACACAACAAGGTGCTTGTCTCCAGCTGGTTACAGAAATAAAGGAAGTGAGTTCTAAAACAATATTGCAATTAAGCTGTTTTTTCCTGAATTTTGCACAAAACGTTTTGCCTCCAGGAATGGATTGTGAGGAGTTTTATTTTAGGGAATACGTAGGGTGTTGTGGGTGTGTATAAAGTTACCCTGTTGTGATTGGTGTTGGGCAGGCATTCAGGGAGAAAGTTGGCCCTTGCTTTTAAGAACTGTTTCTAAGATAGCAACGTTCTGAAGGTCAGTAGAGAACAAATGGAAATACATTTACAAAAACATTCATGTTTCTCAGTGCTCCTGGTAATAACAAGCAAGTTTCTGAATCCTCTCTTAGGCAAAATTCACCTTTTCATACAGAGGGAGGGGAAACCAGGCCTTCTGAAGACTGAAAATACTTTGAATAAGAAGCCTTAATGTCTGACCTAAACTTTAGCCTGTTCCTTTCTGCACTGTTTTTGGCTGAGACTGGGACTAAGCTTTCCTTGGGGACATGGATGGGAGGTTCCTGTGCAATCCTGCTCCTGCCCTTCTTTTGCCCACCCCTTTGCAATGTTCTCGTTGATCTGATTTCCAGCTGGGCTCTTGCCACTGCATTATATAAACCAAATGCTCAAGCAAAGGCAGCATAGTCAGACTTCTTGCTGAAAACTTGAAAAATTGACATTGCTTCTGCCCGGCTGAGAAGCTCCCAGAAGTTGCTGTAGCTGTGCTGGATGGATGGTAATGGCAGTGTCCAGCCTACATTAGTTAGATCCATCACTAATGGCAACAACTTTTATTCCTTCCTTCCCTTTCTCTAAGTAGTATAACTTTTTCAGGGTTATATAGGGTGGTTTTAGTTGATCCCTTTGCTCCCTGTGTTCTGAAGGTCTGTATAAAAAGAGTTTTGAAAGGCATGAAATGGAGTAAGATTCTGCCCTGCACAGTCCTTGAAACTCTGTTATGCAAGAGCCTTTACAACCAGGACCAGTCAATGATTCACTTCAGCAATTAAAGCTCTGTGCATGGGTCTGATATCACCCTGGCACAAAGCAAGGCATTGCACTTTCTTTGGTGCATTGCCCTTTCACGTGTAACACTCACAGCTGATCTTCTTGCTCAGCATTTGGACCTCTCTGGTGTGATCCACGTTGAACCTTGTGGTGGTGTCATTGCTCCCAGCCATACATCTGCCTCTTCTGCCTAAGCTCCAAATTTCCTTCATGCCTTCTACCAAATACCATGCCTTGTTTGGCTTTATTTAGGATCTATAGATGTCTGGTTTTTGCTTTTGTTTTGCTAACTTCTAGGATGAAAGTTTCTTTAATACTAATACTAAAATATTTTAATACTAAGCATTAAATGTTTCATACTAAGCATTAAAGTCAACAGCAACAACAGACTAGAGAATAGAAGAAATCTGCTGTCAAAGCAAAGACTGGCTTCACAGCACAGAGATCAGTCTGCTACTAGTAGCTGTTTTTTATGATCTGGAAAATGGGAGATGGCTTCCTAATTAGCAGTGTAATGAGCTGTGTGGTGAAGATTGTGCTCTAGGGGCCTGAAGCTATGGGTGACAATTTACAGTGCGTGTGTGAGCGGTAATCCAGCTCTACCCCACCTTTCTACATATTTGAAAAGAGTGCAGTAGTTGTGGGAGCCCCTGGAGTTACCCTGTTCAGTGGGTCCATCCTACAGGAGACTTTCTGTGGGGGTCTGAGATAAAAAGAGCAGCTGGAGGGAAGCCAACAAGTGCATGAGCTAAATACCAAAAAAAGCTTCAATGCCCCTTGAGATGAGAGTTTGGACTAGTTCAACACAGATGAATTTGTACGATATGATGAGCCAGTGCTCCTGGCAGGGTGATGTCCTGATGAGATACAATCCCTCCCTGGAGATCCTGCCTGCCTGGGCTGGGTGTGTGTGCTGCTGCCCAGGCTGGGCAGTGCCTGGAACCTCTCTGACAGTGGGAGCTCACCTGCAGATGTTGATGGGTTGTGTGGGACTGAGGAGCCACCCAGTGGCAATCTCCCACAGCCTCCCACTGGCCAGGAGTGGTGCAGCAAACTGGTCTGTGCAGTGGCCAGCAGTTGGCCAAATGTCCATTTGGTGGCCAGAGCTGGCTGTGACTGCAGAGGTGAAATCTTTTCTTGCATAAAGGTGGAAGGTATTAAGCACTTCCGACCTCTGGTTCTGCATAATTGCCAGCCTTGCTACAGCCCATGGATCTATGTTTCAAACCACATCTTTTTAACTGTTGTGGTTTTATTTTGAAGATTACACCTATTTTATTAGTAATCTAATAGGGTGCTCCTATAGGCAAGTCCCTGTTGGTGTTTGGCTTTAGAGAGAGCTTGTTTCCAGTTGACTTTTTTTTAAGATGAAATGAGGTGTAGTGCTTGGCTTTGGTAGCAGCATTTATGTTTTAGTATTTAGAAAGTTAATCTTCTCAGGGGCAAAATCTGGCTTAAGTAGCTGGAAACTTTGCAAAGATGTTGCTCCTGCTCAGGCTGCAGAGTATTTATTGTTGATAGAAAGTTAAAAGGCCTGTGACAGACTTGTATGAAAATATGAACCTCTTCTAAACAAATCTGTACTCCTGTAATTTGCATTGTGCCACCATTTGCATTAGGATTGGTTTTTTGGTGCTTCTTAAGGCTTTCTTTAGTGTGTGTTAAAAGACCTTAGTTCAAAGAACTACATTCCTATTAAATGGCAGCTTTCCCATATTAATACATTCCGTGAGGATGCAGTCCACATGAATGCTGTATACATCTCAATTGTAGATGTGTCTAAATTGAATGTTGCTAAAAATGGATCCAAATGGTTTTCCTCTTCAGAAATATTCTGTAAACAGTCACTTGTGTTCTGCAGTAGTGCAGCTCTAGTGTAAAATTCTATTTCCTTGAGTAGTGACCGAGGGTGGATAGTTATCTAGAGCACGTTCTCCTGGAGAGCAGAGGATTGCCTAAGTCATGTCAAGGACAGACTTGGGTGATGGGCAGAGCTGGCAGCTGAGATGAAAGATGAAAAAGTAAATTTGTGTCTCCAAGACCCTCCAACCAGAGGCAGTGCCACTCTTTCTCCAGTGGCCTGGTCTGTGGGTGCCTGAGCTGGCTCTAACTGGGATGCTGTGCTAACAGAGGGCCCTCTGCCCACTGCCTCATCTTCCTTGTGCTGGTGTCCACAGCCAGCCAGGGTGGGAAGACTGAAATGCTGAGGAGAAGGAAAGGGACAGGATGGCCTTTGGTTGATGTCAGCCCTGCCTGGGTGCAGTTTTAGTGTGCCAGGGCAGTTTCTCTTCCCATGCCTCAGTAACAGCCATTAGCCATTCATCTGATGCTGCTGTAATCACCCAAAGTGCTTTCTTTGTGATTGTTGCAAGGTGCCCTTTGTGATTGGTTAGGTGGAGATGCAAAACTGGCCTAAAAATATTCTCTGCTCCAAGTTCCTTCTGGTGGCTTGTCATTTGGCTCATAGATGTAGCAGGCAGGATGGGAAAGTGCCTCAGAACTGGTGATGCTCTGCTCAGGCCTGCAGGACTGGCTGGAGAGATCCCAAAGGCACTGCAGACTCCTGCAGTGGTTTCAGTGCTGGCTTCTGCCCTGGGAATGCAGCTCATCTGGCAACTGCTTTTCCAGTGGGTGTGCAGAAGGGGTTTCCAGGTAATCTCTTAATTTCTTTCTCCCTTTACAAAAAACTTATTCACTGCCAGACTCCCCATGGCCCGTGATCTCCAGAGAATAACTTGTTCACTTTTTTTCCACTTCTTCCCTCTCCACACCCACCTTTTTTGTATTTTGTATTTAATAAAGTGGGTGACTCAGTACTAAATATAAAGCCTCCTGCTTCCGGCATCATCTGCCTGGGGCTCATTTCCTGGAGCTGACATCAGTTGAAGCTCCCGATTTCCTTATGAAATAGCAGGACATGAAATGTCCTTTGCACGGTGATCTGGGCATCCTTGTGGACTTCTGTGGTGGCTGCTTGGCTCCCTGATCTAAGCTGTGAATAATTAGCTGGTTAATTGCTAAGCTGAGCACTGGTGGAGCACAGGGTAAATGGGGCAAGTCCTCAGACCTGTTTTGCACTGCAAAATTGTACTCAAGTTTGCGGGCGATTTTTAAAATAAAGACCAACTTTCAGTCCCTCCTGCATATGCAAGGTTTTTATTAAATAAGCATGAGCCTGACTAATGTCTTGCTTTCTTCCAGATGACAGGCTCGCTGACAGAGCAGCTCAGGAAGCTTTTAAGGGGGAAAGCTAGCAAATATGGACCTGTTTTTTCTTACTAATAAACTGAGGAATTAGGGTCAAATGCTTGCTCCTCAGTTGTCATATCTTTCTTTCCATAGCCGTTTACATTGATGGGATATACATTGCCATTGGTTGGCACTGAGGGAGAAAGCAAAAAGTGCATAAACCCTCAATTTGTGTCAAAAAGCACAGGTGAGAGTCTTTCTATCTGTCCATAATTTCATTAAAATCCTTACATTTAAAAGAGATTGTGGACAGAACTGGAGGAGGGGAACATGTTGTGCATGGTAAATGGTCACTGATGTCAGTCCAAAACAGGCTGGTGGGGGGCCCCTCAGCTTTGCTGTCTAAAGCCCTGGCTCACAGAGCATGGTGTGTTTTCTCTGGTGAAGCAGGCTATTTAAGTTAACTGGTTTTCTCTTTCAGTTAGGTACTCTTTTGAAC
The DNA here is from genome assembly GCF_035770615.1 of Melospiza melodia melodia. Classification (NCBI taxonomy): domain Eukaryota; kingdom Metazoa; phylum Chordata; class Aves; order Passeriformes; family Passerellidae; genus Melospiza; species Melospiza melodia. The sequence goes on along the minus strand of NC_086209.1, from coordinate 13,056,312 downwards.
TTCTCCCCCTTCTCTCTCTCTCTCTCTCTCTCTCTTTCTCTCTCTCTCTCTCTCTCTCCCTCTCTCTCCTTAATTTTTAAATTTTTTTTGAAAGGAGAGGGGATGTTCCTGAAAATCCTTGATTTGCAGCACCAGCCCAGGCAGAGGCAGGAGACTGAGCCACCTTTGCAGCTCCTTGAAGGCTTGCCAAGGTTTGCTGCTGCTCTGTTGGCTCTGGGATCTCCTGAGGCTGCTGTGGCCCTCTGCCCATGGAGATTTCTAGCATGGGGATGCTGAAGTGCTTCAGCATGTCTTATACTCCCAAGTTGACAGTGAAGCTGGCTGTGTCCTGCTAAATAGATATTTTAGGCAGAAGCTAGAAGTGCCAGCAGTTAAACCCATCCCAAAAATCACTGGGACAGATGTGGCATGCCCAGGAATTTGTTCGTCACCGTGGATGTCATCACCAGTTATGTTGAACAGCTTCCAACATCAGCATGGTGTGTCTTCGTGTTAGTGAGAAAAACAGCACTTCTGGAGTGGCAGAAGAACTTGGAGTCCAGAAGCAGATGGTTGTCCTCTTCTGGACCCACTGGGGAGAGCAGTGGGGCTGCACAGCCCACTGTAGCCAAAAGGCAGTACACTGGATGAGCTCCTTTCCTCCCCCAGAACTTCACCAAAGGGTCTGAGCTCCCTCCCTTCCCCAGAACTTCAGCACAGGGTCTGTTCTCGAGGGTTTGTGGTGAAAGATGACTCCTGAATTTACCCTTTCTGCTCCCCTGTCACCTGGCAGGCAGCAGCTGCCACTCCCACAGCCATCACTGAGTACCTTCTGGAGGGCAAATACGTATTAGTGGCCTCCCAGTGAAACTTGGCAGCTGGAACTCTGGAGGAGATGTATCCCCTTGTGCAATGATGTGCTGGGGGAATCCTGCCAGTGCTGGAAGTTCTCTCTGTGCATAAACCTACATCACAATGTTCCATGCAGGGGAGTGGATGTGTCACCTGAGCACCTCAAGCACCTTCTTCTTCCCTAAAAGGCTCTTTTTTAAAGCAGGAAGAAGAGGAAAATACACTGCTATACTGGCTCTACCAAAAAAAAAATTCCTATTTTGGAAGAGTGTGGGGAGTGGTGTGAGACCAGGCGTGTGAGGAAGTCTGCTGGGAGTGGAGTGCCCGAGGAACTGAGCGTTCGCTGCCTGCCACGCCACACCCGGGTGTGCTGAGTCTCGGGACATGACGTGGGGATGAGTGGTGCTGGCACCACCGAGCTGCTATTTTAGGTTTGACTGTAATTGCAGGTTGGACCGCCAGGACTGGATTTGGAGTATTCACAGATCAGAGGGCTCTTAAAGCTCTGGAAAAACTGGCTATCTCTGGTCCTTTGCAAATGTGGGAGATGGGGATTTCACGTGCGCTGTGCGTGAATTGAACTCCTTGTGGTGGAGCCACTGGGGACCTGTGCTGGCTGGTGATGGGGCAGGGATGTCCTCTCCCTCTCAGTCAGAGGGAATGATTATACCTGATAGCTTGTAGGATGCTTTCCACTTACCTGAAGAAAGAAGAGTGGGTAAGCAGAGGTGTGAAGAACCACGGGCTGGTGGCTTTTAGGCATTTTCCTCTGCAGTGCCAGTCTGCCACCTGCACACCTGCAGGTGCTGCCCTGCTGTTCCAGCAACACAGGTGACAGACACTGAGCAGACATTGCTTGTGCAATGGCTCTGCCACTGACAGAAAGTCACAGCCTGGCTTGGGAGCTGGGCTCTGGTGTGCTCTCCCCCAGAGCTGTCAAGCCCCAAAGCCTCACTAACCCCTGCAGGATGGATTTGTGCTGTGCAATGTAGGATGGAAAGTGGAGATGCTAAACTTCACGAGATGAGTTTTTTCACTTTTGTTGCATGATTGCCCCTAGACTTCAGAGGCTGGATGCAGTCCCTGGTTTTGGTCAGAGCAGCCAGCTGGGCTCTCTGCACCCAGATGTGCTGTGATGCTGAAGCTGGCTGCTGGTGCAAATCAGCAGAGCTGAAATTACTCTTCCCTAAACCCTGCCTAATGTGCACTCAGCCTGGTCTTCGTGGACTGCAGAAGTGTTTTTCCAACCAACTTCTTTCTTTTTAAGTTACAGCTGCAGTTCTGGGCATAAAACCCTCTATTTTTGTTTCCGTGATGTTTACCATCCTGAGGAAGCTGGCAGGCTGTGGGTTTGGGGTTAGGTTTTTTGTTTTGTTTTGTTTTTTGGGGTGTGTTTTATACCTCCTTTGAAACTTTACAGCTGGAAGCTAAATTTTCAGGTGGTACCCAAGAAATGGTACCAGGCAGTGACTCACTTTCCTGGCTGATGTAATTTTTAAAGAGAAACAACAAAAAAACCACCCAATGACCATAATTTTTAGAACAGTCAGGAGTTCTTCAGATTTTTTACTAATTCAAATATTGTGTTTATTAGTAAATGACATATTTTCCTTTTAGCTATGGAAATGCTCAAACATTATGGACTTAACAGGAGCAGAAATCTCTGAAATATATGATTATAGTTTGGAAAGCCAACTTAACCTTTCTGGTGATTGATTCTGCTCCTGTTCATTGCATCAGCAGCACACAGTACATGATGTTTCTGTTGCTTGTGTCTTCCTGGCTCGCAGCAGATGTCTGTTCCTGTTTCATCTAGAGCAGACAAGGATTAATTGCTGAGGTAATGCAATATATTACAGTATGGGCCAGCTCTGAACTCTGTATTTCATTTAATCTAATCTATTCAGACAATTTTTAATTTTTTTGTTAGTTTTTGTTTTTGAGGAACTGTGAGGTGAGCTAGCAGGCAGCATCCTCCTTCAGTGCAGATTAAGGCCAGATAGGTCTGGATCCTGAGTATTCTGTGAGCTTCTGGCTGTTTCAAAGGCATCCATAAAATAAGTACATAAAGCCAAATACAAGCTCTGCGTTGCTGTTTGGACACGCTGAGAACGAGCAAATCAAAATCCATTTGTTCTAAAGACTAAAGAGTGGAAGATGGATTTTTTGTTCCGTTTTTTTTTGGGGGGGAGTTTGTGTTTTGTTTCTTAATAATTAAAAAAAATAGTTTGCTTACTTACATAAAGCCAAATACAAGCTCTGTGTTGCTGTTTGACTGGACACACTGAGAACGAGCAAATCAAAATCCATTTGTTCTAAAGAGTAAAGCGCAGTAGAGGGATTTTTTTGTTCAGTTTTTTGGGGGGGGAGTTTGTGTTTTGTTCTTTATTAATTAAAAAAATAGTTTGCTTACCTAAAATCTTCTGAAGAGTAAAGCGCAGTAGAGGGATTTTTTTGTTCAGGTTCTTTTTTTTTGTTTGTTTGTGTTTTGTTCTTTATTAATTAAAAAAAAAAAAAGTTTGCTTACCTAAAAGCTGTGTATCTTACTGCTTCCTGTCCCAAGTGCCAAGCCATAAAGGACCAGGAGCTGTTTTTTGGGAGAACCCCCGCTCTCGGGGGATGCTCGGGGCGCTGTCGCGGCGTGGCCGCATCCCTGGGAGCGAACCTCCCCTCGCTGGGCGGGGAGCGGGAGGAAGGGAAGGGAGGGAGGAATGCTGGCTGCCCTGCTCCGGGCCGGGGGCGGGGGAGACGCTGCGGGCCGGCCGAGGCTGCGATTCGGCGTCCCCGGGAGGAGAGAGCCGGGTAAGGAGAGCCGGGAGGGCGGCCCGGTGTGCCGGGCCGGGCTGGGCTGGGCTGGGCTGGCCGTGCGGGTGCGGGCCGTGCCGGAGATCGTCCTGCGATAACTTGTCCTGCTGCTGTGCTTTTCCCTGCTCAAAGTCTTGTGATTCCTCCTGCTGTAGTGGATGGAGGAAAACAGCTGAGGGCAGAGCGAGTTTCAGGTTTTGGTGTGTCTGAGTTTGGAATTTATCAGCGCGCCTGATAAACGCGTGCAAGCAGCAGCAGGGAGGGCTGCCCCGGCTGGGCATCAGCGAGGGATTCGTGTTTAGGGCTCAGGGTGTGTCCTCCCAGCTCTGGGTTTGTTCCATCTCTGTCTGCTGCGGGGTTTTACAAAGCAGAACTGCTCAAACTTGCATGTTAAAGTGTTAAATATTTAAACCTGTGCCTTGCAGAAAGTGCGAGGAGCTCTGAGTGCTTTTGGGAAGTGGCTGTAGGCTGCTGGCTGTGTGGCTGCTGAACTTTTTGGGGTCTTTCACCTGGAGAGGTTGGGCTCTGAATGCTGCCCTGCCATTGCAGCTGGAATGGCATGAGGCACTACAGGCTGGCAGGATTTCATCTCCTAACAGAGGAGTTTATCTGGCTTGCTGTGGTTTCTGGCTATACCTGATGCTGGAAGCCAAGGCAGACCCTCTCTAAACATTTTAGTAGTCACTACTAGCTTAAAACACTTGTATACCAGTACTGAAATGCTGAATTTTTTGTTCTGGAAACTTCATTTGTCTGCAAACCTGTAAAACACTTCTGGTATAGCTTTTTCACACCCTAATTTTGTTTGTACTGAATGTATTGCTCTGAGGTTTTGCTAAGTTATGTTTTATTAAACTGATACTGTATTATCTCTTAGCCAAAAGGCTAAGAAGAGATATTTCACTCTGCATTTATTCTGCAAAGCATCTGTCTCTAAAGAATGATTTCCACAGCTGGAGGACTCTCACACCCTCGAGAAATTCAAACTAGTGGTGAGGTTGCATGCTGTTTACAGGGCATACATCTCTCTAACCACAACATCTGTCCTAGGGGTATTGGGCACTGGCTGAGCGGGGAAACGGAGGGAGAAGAAGGAGGAGGAGGAAGCAAAGCAGCTTGAAGGGACCTAAGGAGAAGTTAGTGCTCATCTCCAGGAGTGCCTGATGCATTTTCCCAGCCTTGATGCTGGATGCATTTACCTAACCTTGAAACCTGCTAATGGGAGTGCATTTTGTGGAGGTTTTTAATGCTTCTCCAAAGTCCAAGAGTCACGAACCAGAGCTTGCCTGATCCTGAACTGGTGGCTGCTGTCTTTGGCTCCCTATCACTCCTCCCCATATTAAGTTAAATTATAGAGAAGTGTGGGGAACACCCTGCAGTTAGACTAAATGTGATTTCACTGTCTTTGCAACCTCCTGGGAGGCAAAGCCAGCAGCTTTCCTTCACTTTTGGCCATTTTGCATTAATTTTTGAGATTAATGTTTCTGATTTTGTGAAGAGTGGATAGGATCTACACCATCTATTCTGCAGTAAATGAGTGGTGAATTTACAGAGATTTTTCCTACTTCATAAGCCACTAGGACAGCTATGTAGTGACACTGATTTATTGCAGTCTGATGTTGCTTTCTTGCTCTGAAACAAATTAATCTGACTTCTTTCCCTTTTTCCCAAGTGCTTTCTAAACAACATCACAGACAACAGGGGAAGGATGGAAAATGGTTTTTCTTTTTTCAGTAGCTTTTTCTAGTGAGAGATCTGTTACTGAAATTCCTAGGGTTTAAGACACTTTTGAAACATAATTACAACACTTAGGGTACGGTTTGTAGTTTCTAGTGTTTTGTTTCTTATTTAAGAAAACATTAATTGACACATTTCTCTGCATGTTTATCATCTGGGCAGCCAGAATTTCAGCCTTGGCTGTCTCTTTCTGGACAGCTCTATTTACCTTCAGCTGATAGAACGGTTTGCAAACTGCTTGCCCACAGCTGTACCTTCCAAAAGGTTGCACAGAACCCACCTTCCCAAAATGAACAGCTGAAACTCCTTTTGTCCAGCTTGCCAGGCATCAGCACCGTCATGCTGGGTGTTTGGCTTGCAGGAGCTTGTTTTTGCTGTTGAATAAGCAGTGACTGTACTGTGATTTAATTTAGGGATCTGGTTGATTCCCCCACCTGGGTGGAGAGGAAGTGTAACAGACTGAGTAATGCTCCTTGCTGCTTTATCGTGGCACCCTGGATATCAGTTCCTTTACCTGCCAAAGGTGCTGCCTGGGAGCAGAGCTGGAGCTGCTGGGGGGATGGAGAGTGTTCTGGGATTTGCAGGGCTTTGCCCAGCTCCTGAACCAGGCTGCAGGCTCAGCTCTTGTAAGGAACTGGGCTCCTTTGGGGCTGAAAATTGGGAAATTGAGGGACATATGCTTAAAGCATGTTGAGGGTAAACCTGCAGGTCTCAGCAAGCAGGTGCCAAGCGCTTCTGGGGAAGAAAATTTGCACAGATTCAGCCTTGTGAACCTCATTCCTCCTTGTTTATGCTGGCAGGGAACCCGTTGTCTTTTACACTGTTGCTCTGAGAGTCCCCTCATAAAATGAGGGATGCCGAGTTTTTGCAATGGAGGATAAGAGATGGGTCCTTTCTTTAAGGCATTTATGGTTAAAGTACAGAATAAGCAGGAGGAAGTGTTAATGCTGCTCTTTTTTTTGGGAACTACACAAGAATAAGAATTACTATCAACATAAGAATTTCCTGAGAGGCTTGCATGACTTTTCTGTGTTTGAGCCAGGAATTTAAATGAAGCCTTCTGAGTTTCAGTCCATTAGCGACACCTGACCTCAGCCCCCTTCTCTTTTACCTTCTTGCACTTAAGTTTAAATAATCTCTGTTTGCTTTTGCAAGTTCCAGGTAGATGAGTGTTCAGCTCTTCCTTTCCTGAGACGTCTTGAAAGGATCACCTGTTCCATGTTGTGCTAGCTAGGTAATGAGAATATTGCTCTTCTGTTTCCTCTGACATGAACAAACTATTTCAAAAGTTAGTTAAACCAACCTAGTGGGTTATGATTTCAAATGTTCTCTAACCCTGGAGCAGCTGCTCTACTAAAACTGGAGGTGTGTCAAAATGCAACACTTAGTAGGAGTATTTGTTGAAGAGGCTTTTAAGGATTGATTCATCAGTGCCTTGAGCAGTATTTTATCTGTTTTCTACTGTGCCCTGTAGATTATGAATGCTCTGTAGAGATGTGTAATACATTTTGAGCAAGGTCTGTGGGCTGGAGCTGTGAGCCTGCAGCATGATGGGGGTGTGAGTGCACTTGGTCAATCCTCTGTGACCGACCATCCATCCATCCATCCATCCATCCATCCATCCATCCATCCATCCATCCATCCATCCATCCATCCATCCATCCATCCATCCAATCCACTTGGCCCTGGTCTTCCATGACAGGAGCCTTCAAAGAGTGTAAGGTCTGCAGAAAGCTTTTAGTGCTGCTCCCTTCCATTTGAGCCCCAAAGCAGTTTTTGTGTTCCTGTTCAGCCTCCTTCTGGTAGATGAGAGTGACCAAGCATCCATCCACGCTGCTCCAGGACTGCATCTTACCCTTGGTGTGCATCAGAGGCAGCTCTGGCTCAGGGGACAGGGATGTGCTGGGGGAAATTTCATTGAGGGCTGGGGAAGCTTTATTTTTTCCTTTCCATGGGCAATTGGAGTGGAAGCATTTGTGTTCTTCTGACTTGTGCTTCCTTCCAGCCTCTGGGCAATTTGGTGCCATGTGACCAAGCATCCTCAGCTGTTTGCTCTCTGTCTGTTTTCTCATATCTGTGAGACAGGGGGATTGCTGTACTTGAATCCCTGTGAATTTATGTTCATATCCCCAGCTTTCAGTAATTTGGATGCTGCTGTGCAGGACATGGCTCTCCTGGGCTTTTATCAAGGGGCTGATTCCTGTTTGATGCTGTGAGCAAGTTTGATGCTGATTTTGGGTTTTCTCTGGGTGCTGGCTGCAGTTCAGTTCTGATCATGCTGATCATTATCCAGGCCTGACCACACCCCAGAGAGCTTCCTTGGCTGTGCAGGGCTGTCAAAGGCATGTAAATTGGCTGATGGCTCAGCAATTGCTTTTACTAAGGATTTAAGATGATTGAAGCTCGTGAATCTGGTTCTGTCATGAAGGGAGAGAAAACACTTGGACCAGCATGCAAAAGGGGAAGGATCAGGTTGTCCAGGCTGCCAGTGGATATTGGGGTGGTGGATAAAGTCTGTGGATAGGAAAAGTGATTTGCTGCATTTGTTTCCATACTGTTGGAGTGGCCCTGCCTCTCTGCAGCCCAGATCTCTGCTGGCATCTGCCCAAGTGCTGCTCAGAAAAATACCTGGCATCACTCTCTGCAGGTCTAGCTGGGAGAAACTGAGCTTGTAACCTGGACTTGCTGGAGGAACATACTTGTCCAGAGGTGGCTACCCCATTGAGACATGCCTCCAGATCTGGAGAGAAGCTCTGGCAAGCCGAGAGCAGTGACTAATTCCAACATGTGTGTCTGCTCCTGATGGATTTGGCAGATTTTTCCCCTGCAGCAGTGGTGGGTTGTGCAACAACTGGAGCAAAGTTTCACAGTCCACTCCCAGGTGATCATAAGCATAGCAAGGAGCTTGCCTCTCCCAGCATGACAGTTTCAGGAGTCTGAAAGGATATAAAGCAAAACCTGCTGGTGGGACTTCTTCTGCTTTAGAGGTGCTTCAGAAACAGCAGCTGGAGGTAATCTCAATGTGGAATTGGGATGGAGTGACCTGGAGGGTGCCTGTGCAGTGGGAATCTCTATCTGCAGCCCTGTGTCCTTTCCCTGTGATGCAGCTGGTGGGCTACACAGCCAGCCAGGAGGTGTTCTGTGTGTAAAGGGAGCTGGAGAGCTGAGTGGTGTAAGGTGGTCCATTCAAATGGCCAGGCAGGCTTAAAGTAGTTCATAATTAAAGCTGAATTTATGTAGTTGGTCTTGGCTGTTGAGGTGAGGTTTTTGGTGCTTTGCATGGCCAAGAAAAGCTGAACTAAGAGAAATAAAGCTAGATTTGGGTTATGGCATTGCAGGGTTTAGGGTACAGTGTGTTCAACAGTTTAAGCACTGCAGACCTGACAGCAGAGCTGTAGATTCACTGCTGTTGAGCCTGATGTGTTTGGGGCTGGGAAAACTTCACTGAAGGGGAGATCCACAGATGGGAGATGCAGCCACTCAGCCAAATGTGGCACCACAAAGCAATGCCTGCTCAAAGCATTGTGTGCCCCTTTCTTCCTGAGGCAGGGAAATCAGATCCCTGAGTGCATAGGAACACCTCAGTGTTTGTGAGCACAAGAACCACAATTGTGCACAGAGCAGCACCAAACTGATTTCAGAATCTGCATCATCATGCTGATGGTAAGGGGTTAGGCACCACCATGGTGGAGCCTCTCTGGATGGGCAGCATCTCCTGATCACTGCTCCTACCAGGATGACATCTCTCACCAAAGGGTGAAGGGGAAGGTCTGGTTTCAGCCAGTGCCTCTGACCAGTGGCTGTCTGGAAGGTAATTGCCAATTAAAAGTTTATGTGTTTCCATCAGCTTGGTGTTTGCTAACAACCACATCCAGGGTGTGGGTGCTGTCTTGTAGGAATTTGATGAGCAAAACACTGTGGTGAGCATTTGACGAGCACACAAACTGATTATGAGCTGGAGAGGATGGATTTTATGATAGGTTTTCATTTACAGGCCATCAATCCCTCAGCCTTCCTGTCTCCCTCCCAAGCATTGGAAACTCTTTACCTCAGAGGACTCATCAGAGCAAGTCTGTGCACCATCATGTCCTCCTGTCAATGTCAGTTTGGGACTGTTGTCTGTAAAACCCCAAAGGCTTTGCTTGGACTGGACCACTAAAAGCAGCCATCAGAGATGATGGTGGAGATGATAGTGGATGTGTCTGTGCCTTCTCCTCCCTGCAAACGTTTCCAAAAGCAGCATGGGCCCAGGCCTGTGCCTGTGCAGGAGGGTTCCTGCAGCGTCAGGAGATTGCTCTGACAATCTCAGCATCCTCTGCAGCTTCCACTCACCTGGGAAGGGATGCAAAGAAAACTCAGGCCTGTATCCCTTGCCGGTGACTCTTCCCTCACTGCCCTGAGGGGCTGCTCTGGGCTCTCCTGGCAGCTCTGGAGTTGCAGAGCCCTTTGGGATGGGTACAGTGCTGCTGGCTGCTTTCAGAGGGGCTGGGGAGGGTGAAGAGGGGAGAGCACACGGCCACCCCACTCTGCTGTGCTGCTCTTTCTTGGCAGGGAGCAGCCCTGCCTGCAGAACAGGGAGGAAGAGGAGGATTAGGTGAGCCACAGGAGGCCTGGGGGCTGGATCCTGTGACAGCTGAATCACTGAATTTCCTCCAGACTGGCCAGGCAGCCCCAGGGCTCTGGCACTTGCTGTGGTTGTGAGGGGACTGAGTGCCTGGCTGTCCCACTGCTTATTCCAAAAGATGTGTGCTGGCTTAGTGGTCACAGGTGTGTGGGGTTGGAGTATTCTTAATTAGCTACTGCTAACTGACTTGTCTTCTGATGTCAGGAGCTTTTGTCATGAAAAGGGAGCAAAACCACAGGTTCCTCAGAAACTGAGTCACTGCTCCAGACCAGGTCTAGCTCACTCATTGTGTTGGATTTTTTTTTTTTTTTTTCAGATTGGGTGGAAATAGCACATACTAATACCTTTTTGTTGACTCTTGATTGTGTCTCTGCACTGGCCTGTTTGAGTAAACAAGTTGATATTGTTAATCAGTCATTGTAGAGATATTAAAGGAAGGCAGGCCTGGAAGGGATGAAGCACTCAATTTTCAGAGTAACACAGAGCTGCTAAGAAAGTAAATTCTTCCATTTGGATCAGCAGCAAATTCCAGCTCTGTTTCTGTTGGAAGTGTTCAAGTGGCTCTCAGGAAATATTTGGTTGTCATGTGCTTTCAAATTTGAATTAATCTGCCAACTTTCAAGATGTACAAATGTCTGAATATCCCCTGTTCATCAGTTTTCTACCAGTGCTCTGTGTAATGGAGCTTCCAGGATGCAGCTTCCAGGGCTTCCCCTCTTGGGGAAGAGTCTTGAGAACATTTTTCTCTGTGCTTGTGAGTGTTTTTAAGTTGCTGTCTGAGCAGTTAATCCACCCGAATATCCTGGTTACCTTCTGGCACTAGTGCTGCAAGTGCTGAGTGCCTCAGCAGAGGCATCCCTCCAGTGACAGCCCTGCAGTGGCTGTCCCCAGGTGGCTCACAGCTGTCAAAACACACGCTGGGACAGCTTTCCCTGACCTGCCCCTGTTGCAGTTCTGCAAATAAACTAACCCCAGTTCGGTGACTGCAGTGTGCTTAGAACCTGTAAAATTTATTTGCACAGGAACTTTATACAGCCAGTCTCAGGGAAGGAGTTGATATTCCACAACCTTGTACTTAGGCAGCTCTGATCTGTGTCCCAGGTAGTCTTGAGAGGACAGAAAGAGGCTGCAGTGTCTGCCAGCCATGCTCTGCTGGGCAGGTGCCTTTGTGCATCTGTGTGTGACAGAGCTGCCCTTGCTTTTCCTCTGTGGGGTGAGGGATGAAGGCAGGATGAGGGATCTGGAGCAGGGATTGCTTCCTTGAACACTTTGTTTATCTGTGCATTGACCCATGGGCTGTCAGCCACCAGAGTAAAACTTTTCTCTTGTTCTGAGATGGGTGTTTCAGTGTCTCTGCCTGTCCTACCCTGGTGGAGGCTTTGTTGCAGTGTGAGTGTGACCTGGCCAGGCGTGAGCAGTGTGGAGAGTCCCCAGAGGGCTTCCAGGGAGGCAGCTGGTGTGTGATCCCTGTGCCAGGGTGATAAAAGGGCCTTTTATGTCCCACAAGACAAAGCCTCTTGTTTAAAAATGCAACTGAATGAAAAACGCGATTCTGAATGCCCTAGACTCAGCTATTAAAAACAAACAAACATAAAACCCCCCACACAACAAGAAAGAGAAAAGCTCCCCTGCCCCCAGCCCAGTGTCCCAGTGATGGTGTAACACCTCTGCATTGCAGAAAAGCTCTGTACAATTGCTTTGGGAACTGTAACTTTGTGGCCCATTAACCTTTCCATGGACTGTTTTGTTATAACACCTTTGCCTCCACAGATAGCCCTGACAAGGTCAGGTGTCTGCTTTTTCTCTGCTGGTTTGAATTCTCTCTCCCTTTCAAGCAGAAAAATAGAAGGAAGAAGTGATATTACAAAAACTGAGAGTGAAACCTGTTTTATGGACTGAGCTGAACAGTCTAGGGATTGGAAGGAAGATTTTTTTTTTTAGTCAAGACCCATACAAACAACCTTAGGGCATATCCAGAGCATAATATTTACCTGATAAAGTCAAACAGAGCAGCATTTTTTAAAGCTCTCGGTTTATGGTGGTGTTTGCTGCTTCTTTTGGTGTTAAAGATGTTAGAGATAGTCAGCAGCAAATTAAATTCCAATTAAGTGGTTAGGTAATGATGCTTTGGGAAATCTCTTTTTAAGGGAAATCCTCATGGTTTGAAAATGAATTGGTGCAAATGAGAATTAGGAAGAAGGAAGAACTTGTGGAGGAGCTTTGGCTCAATTTTCATCTGTAGCTCAGCCTCTCCTGCCTGGCAGCTCGTGCCACCTGGCTGCATAGCCAAATCTGGCCCTGTTCTTGGTAGCATTCTCCAAGTGTTTCTGCCAGTTGTGAAATCCATCTCTTGTATCATGCAACAAGCTTGCTCAGAGCTGATTTTCTTGCTAAGCAACTCCTTTATCCCCTGGAAATAGCCAGGTTTTGGTGGCACTGAGGCTTGGCTGAGGCACCCATGGGAGTGCTACAGGGAAGGGGCTGCTCCAGGAATGGAGACAGATCCCACACTGGAGATCAAGCAAGAAAATCAGTGCTGCACACAGCATTCCTGCATCTTGCAGGGACCTGCATGGTACCATTGCCTTGGTGAATTAGCTTTTTTACTGTGAAACAGTAAAAAAAAATACTTTTATAAAGATTTATTTTTTATCTCTGTCAGTCTGATGTACCTTTGCTGCGATTCCTCCCTCTGTCCCATTTTTTTCTACTTGAGCCCAATGAAATTTGTTGTCTTGCTGACTGTTCAACATCTTGTTGTGCTGCTACTACTGGGAGGTGGGGTCTGAAGTGCTTTCCTTTGTGTCTCTGCAGTGATGCAACTCTTGTTGAGTTTCTCTGCTGAGAGCACCTGTCTGAGCTGCTTTCCCAGGCTGCCACACCTGCCCATTGCTCTCATCTCCAACAGCTTCATTCTTTCCAGACTGAGTGAAGTGTTACAGAAAATGAATATTTACAGCTACAGGCAAGCTTGTGTGAGTGCTTGTGAAGGCAGCTGGGAGTCTCAGACAAAAGAAAGTTGCTAATCAGAGCACAGGCATTTGTTAAACTGAGCCTCTTGTTGCTTGAGCCTTGAGCCAGAGCCAGCCTGTTCAGGATCCTGCTTCTGACAGTCTGTAAACCTCAATCCACCCTTTACTTACAAAGCAGGAGGCAGCTGTGTCTGTTCCCATAGGCAGAGGAGGAACATTTTATTTCTCAGCTTCAGGATTGTGGTGAACAATGTAGGAGCTGGAAAATCTCGGGATGCAAATCTCATTTGAAGTCGCACCAAGCCTGCCTAAATCCCCATTACAGACCCTGAGCTAGAGCTGGCAGAGGTGTTAGAATGTGCTGACCAGTGTTTCTGTTCCTTGTTGCATCAATCATGCTCTCTCATGGTCAGAGTGCCACCAGGGCACCCGATGCCCTGTGACGAGTGTCTGGGATGGGATGTGTGTAGGTGTCTGACTTGCTCCCATCCCTGTGGTGATACCTCCTGTCCAGGCACTTCATCAGTGCTTGGAAAGGAGCATGATGGCAGATGGGTGAAGGAACTCTGTGCTCCATCCTCTCTGTTAGACACCAAGCAGATCTGGTCCAAGCAGAGTTTCTGTGAACTCGAGGTCTTGCTGTTTCTCAAGCTCTTCTGTGCTTGCTCACGGTGCTTCTGCCATTCAGGGAAACAGGGGCCATGCAAACAGCCTGTTCCTTGCGGCTTTTTGGGAGTCTGACTCTGGGGAAGCAAGTAGGTGTTGATTCAAACAGTTTTCTTGCAGAAGAACAAACTATTTCCTTTTTGCAAACAGTACCAGGTACACTACTTTGTGCCAAAATACCCTCTCCATATACTGTTCAGAATCTTTTATTTGGGTTTGGTAGCTGTGTGCTCTCCATTAATATTTTGACACTGGATTCTGATTTTGTTCAAAGTTGTGGAAAATCTCTGGAGATGTGAGTTCTGACCTACAGAATACACTGACAGCAGGTACCTTAATATGTTCAGAACACCATAATCATAAAATAACATACAGAGCTAAATATTGACAAGGCTAATGGGCTTTTTGACTTGTTAAAGAGTGTATTTCCCATCTCGAGTTTGACACATCTGTTTTCTTAGTGGAAAGATAAACATGGTCCCAGGAAGTGTGGTGACACTGGTACTGATTGTTGCTATGCTGCTGTTGGAAACTGTGTTGTTGAATGCAGCCTGGTTTCATACAGTGTTCTTTTTCTCTTTTTAGGTACTCCCTAAATTCATGAGATGGCCAACACCATGCAAATCTCCAAAGATGAGCTGGAGGAACTCAAGGAGGCCTTTGCTAAAGTTGGTAAGTCACACAGAGGAGGGCACCTTGCTCCTGTCTGCTGCACATTTGAATTGGATTTATCCCACCCCTGTGATGAGCAGCAGTGCCAGCAGGATGTGGGCATTCTGCTGGTCTCATGATTGTCTCTGTGCCAAGGAGTCCCTTGGCAGCTTTGCTGCTTCTGGCTTGTCCCTTTGGCCAAGGAGCACAAAGGCAGGAACAAGGCAGTCTGGCTATCAGGGAGCACTGGCAGACAGCCCTGCACTCTTGCTCCAGGGTGGGTTTTGTTGCTTCCTGATGGCAGAAGAAATATCCAGACAGGTTTTGCATTGCTTTGGCCTTGGCTGCACTTCAGGGCTTGCAGGGCGCTTGGTTCTGGTGGTGTTGGTTTGTCAGATTGGCTGAGCTGTGTGCATGGTCAGTGTAGGTGCTGCATTTTTGGCTTGCACAGAGTGCATTTGGGGGCTTGTAGGCAAAACTGAATTTGTTTACCTGGCCTCAGTGGAGCAGCTTGTGATGATCAATGCCTTGTGCTGAGCACACCTCCATTGCCCTCTGCTGGCTCCATCTCTGCTGATCTCCCTCAGCCTGCTGAGCTTCCTCCAGGGGCTGCTCCTCCTGCCTCCCAGCTTTCCCCCTGCCCTGGCATCACAGAATCTCTGGCAAGCTGCTTCAGGAAGCTGAAATGGGCAGAGAACTGACATAATGGAAAACATGTTTTTCTGTTGGTTTAGTTTCTTGCAATGGCTTACTGAAGGGTCAGAGCACCAGCAGGGAGGGGTGGGATGGGCGCTGGAGCACAGCCCTGGGGGACTGAGGTCAGTGTGTTCAGCTGGGGAGCCACACCCGGGACTGGCACTGGCCAGGATCAAGTTGCACAAGCACTGAAAGCCAGCATTTTGTTTTTCTTAGCTGGACATGGGCATCACTTGAGCACTGGTTATATATATAAAATCATAGTTGCCTCTTATCTGTATTGGGTGGTACCACCTTCCTGGGCAGGGTGGCTGTGAAAACTCTCACTTGTTCAGAATTTCCCATCTGCAAAGAGAAATGTGAATTTCAGAGGCAACTGATTCTCATGGAGCAGTAACCCCTGTTGGAACCTGAAGGAAGTTGCATTTTAAGGAGTTCCCTCTCATCTCTTGCCCTTCTCAAGACTTTTGCAGCAGAGGGAGATGTTCCTTGGGAGGAAGCATGGTGTTTATCTCTGTCTAATGTGCCTCTTAGTGCAGTCTCATTAAGGCTGAGATGTAGGCAGCCTGTTCTGTCCTTGGATACATTTAAAATTATTAACCTCTCTGGAATGTGGTGGCTTTTTGTCATTGGTGTGGAGGAAATGATCAAGATTAGGTTGGAAACATGGAGAAACACAAGTCAGATCTTGGTTTGTTGTAGGAAACCAGCTCACCCTGCTCAGGATGTGGGTCCCTGTTTGGTTTTAAATTATAAAGGCAGTGTCAGAACTTTAATATTAATGAGGAATGTGCTAATTATCCTGGACATACCCACAAATGAGATAGGATCTGCTAGTTCTTTTAGCTGCCTTGTTTTGTGTGCTTTAGGCATGGTAGAGCCCGCAAGCATGTGGGACACACCTGTCAAGAGTATCTCTAATGCTCTCATTCCCTTTATTCTTGCCTGAAGGAGCCATGTTTGCCCTGGGATATTGGGCTGGTCACTGCCTGGTGACTGCCCTTCACTGGGAACTGCTAATAGCATCTCCAGTGAATGTGAGCAGAAGCTGGACTAAGGCTGCTGTGTAAAATGAACCCCATTTTTCATCTCCCAGCTATCTGGAGGATTTGGAACGCAGCTGAGAACCATGGTTATAGCAAAACTCAGCTGGTTGGCTTCTAGGATGTCATGAAGGAGATGTGGGGAGGAGGAAACATTTCACAGGGTGCTCACCAAGGTGTGTCTTGCTCCAATGCACAGCTGGTTGGGCTTCCTGGAGACCTGCTTTAACTCCAGCATGGGGCAAGCTCCTGCTCTGCATGGGTAGGTTGATGGGGCTCTAAAAGTGTGTGTTTGACCAGCTTTTCTGTCTGCAGCTGACTGGATTGAGACATCTGGGGATGCTGGAAGACAGTGAAGTGTGTTAGTTACTATGTGCTCTGTCACCACTTACCTTCCATGCCACTTGAAGGTATTTTCTCTCTCCCATGCAGCTGATGTGCTGTTCTCTGACAGCCAGCCAAAGGCATGAGTCCCGTAGACATCCTATTGCTTATTAAAACAGTCCACAGGTGAGAAACCACTGCTGAAGGTTATCACCAAAGCCAGCTATAGCACAGACAAGCAGCTCCCACCATCCTATAGGCAGTTATTTGTCTTGGAACTGCTCCAAGTGGTAAAGAGCAGTGGGGGAAAAAGCTTTGTAATGTTTGAAAACAGTAATTAGTGGGGCATTGGAACTGTCTGGGCTTGGAGTGACCCACAGGTTAGTGGGAGAAGAACAGGTTGCTCCAGATCTTATTGGATCTCTGAATTTGTTCTGTGCAACAGGTGCCTGTGTGGGTACTTGGCCAAACAGGGGCACTTCAGAGGGGAGGCGTGGCAGAAAAAAATCCACAAACTTGCTCTGTTTATTTGTCTTCATTCTCTCTCCTTCTAAGATAAGCAGAGATAAGCATCTTTTCTGGAAACATGAAGTACTCAAAAATCATAACTGGGCTGAACACTTTGTGCAGCACTCCAAGGTGGTAAAACAATGCTTAGGGCAAGTAGGGATCTGTGATCCTGTGCTCCTGCTGAGCATATGTCCTTAAAAGGAAACGTGTGGGTTACTTTCCCCCTCTAGCATCCTGTTATTTAAGCTATTTTAAGTGCTTGTCCTCAGGAGGAAGCTGAGCTGGAGCTTGAAGCAGCTTTTGGGATTCGTGGCGGCTTTGCTGCGCCACCTGCACACGGCAGAGGTGCCGTGCCTGCTGCCATGACCTTTCCCAGCTTTAGCACCCTGGCATGCATGCATCTTTCAATAGAAATAGGAAACTTCAGATGTGCTGTAGTTTCCTTTCCATCAGGCAGACTATAATGAATCCAGGCTGCAGCTTGTCTGTTAAAACAATTTTGCTTTCTTCCATTAGTAATGCTGGGCAGGCCGCCGAACCATTTCATTTGGGATGGCTTCTACTTTGACAGCCTCTTCAGCTGCTCAACACCAGCTCAGATTTTGTTAGAGAGTTTTGTCTGAAGTCAGGGCCTGTTGCAGGACATCCAGCAAGGCACCACATTGTGGGCCTGCAGTGATGTTGGAAATGGTTTTGGATCTGGCTGGTACTGCAGAGGTAGAGTTTTTTGGTGTTTAATTTTTTTTTTAAATGCTGCTTCTTTCTACATTTGATGCCAGAAGGGGAACAGAGACAGTAGGAAGGGAAGCAGCTGCCCTATGGAATAGGGGTCTCAGGTCTATTTGTCATGTCAGGCTGGTTGACATGTTAAGAACAGGTCCATTTTCCATCTCATAGTCAATCACTACTTGACTCTGCTACCAAGCCAGAAGCACAGGCCAGCACCACTTTATGGTAAAACCAGCAGTTTTAACACTCAAATCTGCCCTTCTGTGGCCAAGAAGTAAAACTTGAAATGAGAGCATCTTCAGTGCAAAACCAGTACCTTGGTGTGTGGTCTTACAGTTAAACTAACAGACCTGATTTACTTGTAATCCCCATCCCAAGTGTCTGGCACATGGATGCCCTTTTACTCTGTGAAGTAAATCAGTGTTTAATTTTTTTCCCAGAATACTATGGAAGAGTAGCTTGTACAAGTGGGTGTTGCAAGGGTTGCAAGAGCTTAGGTCCTGAGTCCTGAGGATCAAAGGTTATGAGTGAGTTAAGGTGTGTCCTTCACACTTGATTTTGTGCTGTTTGGTTGAGCCCAGTGCAGCCTTTGCTGATGGGCAAAATCTTTCTTTGTGCCATGCTGCTGACCTATGTGAGGTCCCTTGTGAGCGTGCATTTCAGTGGCTCTTTGTGTGGCAGAGCTCCTGTTTATTTTTCTTTTTAGTGCACAAAGGTAAATCTTTGAACTAAGCACACCTGGAGAACTGGGAAGATGCTGATCGCAGGAGTGAATGAAACCAAACTGGGCAGATGTTGACCCAGCTTGGAGTAAATTCCTCATGCCTGCCCTGCAGGGTTTCATATGTAGAACCAAGATCTTAATAGGTTTCAGCATCCTTTTATCCATGTGTCCCTTATTGAAGTTGCAGACTTTGGAGCTCAGTTTTCTGCTGTCTCACCTAAGAAGCTTCTGCCTCATTAAATACCATGTAAGGTTTTATCCCTTCTGCATCTGAATAGGCTCAGACATAGCACATGCAAGCCTGAATCAGAAACACTTTTGAATGCTTAACCCAGACAGATGAAGAGGAAAACCTTTACCAAATCTGAATCAAAATTATATCCCATCAAGGATTCATTTTATATTTTGAAGTCTTAATTTTCTCTGTCCTTTCCTTGCTGTTTACATTTACTCTTAACATTTGGGTAGCTGTAAAACTTAGGTGGTGGATTGACTGGAAGAAGTGTTAAACAGATGTTTTTGGATTTACCTGCTTAATTTGGGAGCATGCTGAGGAATTTTGGTTGGTTCAGTCAGGCACGGGCAAAAGCAAGGAGGTTGGCTGCAGGCTGAGGGTGAAAGTAAAGTTTTGTTTTAGGTTCATAGGCCTTGGAGATTAGGAAATCACTTCTTGACTTATTTTCCTCACTGGCTGTAAGGAGGGGAAAAGATGCATATTGCAAAGTTAGATTCAGTAATAAAAGTACTGTAATAGAAGAAGCTGTGATTTATCTAGAGGGGAAATAGTTTGCTCATGACATCTCAGGCTGGACTGTTAATAAATCTTGCCTTTGTAAGCTTGTATTATTTCAGAATAAAATTCTGAAATTGAGGGCCAGAGAGCAGCCTATTGTTATCATTAATCATTGCCCCAAACCACTTTATTTCCTCAGCACTATTGTAAACACTGACTTCTCATGAAGTAGTTTAGTGCATTTGTTATTCCATGGAATTGATGCTCTTCTTTAGTCTGAGACACAGAGACTGGGGTGTAGGAAGGAGTACAGGTTTGCTCTGGTTACTTCAGTATTTGCCATGAGCAGTTTCACTTTCTTTCTGACTGATAAAAGCAATTTTAAAATTCCATATTCCCATATGGATCTAGAAGATGAGGACTGCAATGGTGAGGTGCAATGGTTGGAGTGGTGGTGCAAATGTACTGCTTGCTGGAACACTGCTGTGAAGCAAAACCTAAAACCCACAGAATCCTCATTAAAAGTAAATTGACCTCCACAATTTGGTTAAAAAATAACCCTGGACCTTAGAGCTATCCTGATTGTTTTCTTTATTCTTGAAAGTATCTACCTTCAAGCATAAATACTGACCCCAGTGGCTGTGGTGAGATTCTCTCTTGAAGACAACCAAATTCTGGGGCTGGTGCAGCGCTTCAGGCACTAAATTAACTTCCCTGGGCTGTCTGTAGCACTTGCCTGCAGCAAAGGGATTTTAGTATTTTGTTACTGAGCCAGTAACAGCGCAACGTGCCCTGAATCCCTGCCTCCCCAAAGATGGGGCTGGAGGGTCATGCTGGTGTCTTGAGGTGTGAATCTGGGCTGTGCAATCACTTCAAACGCTCTGTCTGAAATGTGGGTGCCAGCTCTGCTGTGAGCAGCACTCTGCTCATCCTGGGGAAGGAGGCACCAACCCCTGCCTGTCCACAAAACCTCACTTGCCTGAACAAGGTCTGGAGATGCTGGATTTGTGGTCAGTAGATGTGGTGATGTCCCCAGAGAGGTTGGGATCTGTGATGTGCAAAGCTCCAGTGTCACACCAGATTCTTGTTTTCTTCCTCCGAAAGGTGACACTATCTCACTAAACACATGGTGCTGCTGTGGCTTGGTGATAGACTGTGAAAGCCAATGTCCTGGCAGAGCATTCTTGGGCAGCAGTAAAATATCTGCAATTTGCTGTCAGTGTTAAATGGAGAATATCATTGACAACATGGTAAAAATGCAACTGCAGAGCTGGCTTGGTGTTTTTAGTTCAGAATATAAGAGGTGCTGTGTTTCATGACCATCTAGACCATCTATTTTTAACATGCAAGGGCTGTGGTATTTAGACACAAAAAGAGACATTCTGGGGATTGTTTATGAAAATACAGATGTTCTGTTGTGAAACTTTACACCAGACTGGTCACATGTGCCCAGAGTCATCGTGGGCAGTCCTGCTTCAAAGCTGCTGTTGCCAGAGCTGGAGGGCTCCCAGGACTTGTGCTGGGGCACTCTCTGAGGATGTGCTGTGTGTGTTTACTGTGTGCCTTTGGTCCCTACGGGTGTCCTTTAAACTCCTTGATATTTTTGGTGTGGCCATCCTGCTGTGTGCCCATCAGCAGGTCCCCAGTGTGCAGGTTGCTCTCCATGAAGCTCTTGGACATTGGGGGTCACATTTTTGCCCCTCTATTGGGGGTCAGTTCTGTCAGGTACAGGGACATTTCTAAAACCTTCTGCTGCCTCTTCTCTTCCTCAGACCTCAACAGCAATGGCTTCATCTGTGACTACGAGCTGCACGAGCTGTTCAAGGAGGCCAGCCTGCCTCTCCCTGGCTACAAAGTGAGAGAGATCATCCAGAAGCTCATGATTGATGGTGACAAGAACAAAGATGGGAAGATTAGTTTTGAAGAGTTTGTCTATGTAAGTGATATTTCTGAATTGCCAGCAGCCTGGGGGACAAAGCTAAGGAAGACCATAGAAGAGATTGAACCTGACTTCTCAGCCACTTTAACCTAATCCTAATTTTCTTTTGACAAACTTATCATTCTAGCCATGTAAAAATCAGCTCTTTGTACAAGTATCTGTATATGATCAGACTTTTGTGCTGTTATTGACAGCCTTTAGATTTGGACAGAGGAGAAATATTGGTTGGTTTTTGAACAAAAACCAACCAACCGAAAAGAATCCATGTGGTTTTAGTGTGTGATAGCTTCATTGGAGGCCAAAATACTGTTTCCACATGATGTGACAACTGGAAAGAAAGACTTGCAATGATCCAAGCTTACAGTATTTACTGGAAGCTGTTCAGTTTTTCCAGGCACACAGATGAATGCTTGTTTTCCCTGTGTATCAGTATAACTTCCTTTCTCGGTTTAATGGGACTGCAAGTATTTGCTAAGGAGTTCAAAGGGCATCTCAAGACACACTTGGATTTGTGTTAGGTGCTAATCTAGGAAAATTCAAATCTCTTGCCTGGAAAAGGAATAACAGGAATAAGGTGATGGGTGCAAGCTGGAAGATCAGTGTTTTTTAGTAGAAATAGGCCAGAATTTAAACATTTATTAATTTTGACAAAAATGCAAGACTTCTTCAGTGTTTGTTTTTCATCCTTTTGATGCTCTGATGACTGAATGATGAAGGAGTAATTAAAAAGTATATGCAGTACATTGAGGGAGCTGTTTTCATGTCAATTAGTTTTCTTGATAGTTCTTAATTTATCTTCACATTCTGTTCCTTAATTGTTTTCAGACCCTCTGAACTTTTTGAGTTCGGAGCCAATTAGTAAGTTGGAGTTTGCAGTTTGTAAACACTTGCATGCTGGGTGCATGTTTCAGCTGTTGGTTTGAGCTGGTCTATAACTCTTAACTTTGCACTAGGAAGGAAGAAATAAATCTCTTCTGTCACATTTGAAAGGTACCAATGATTGAGGAAAGACAAAATGTCTTAGGGCAGCTGAGGTGTACATTAGCAATGCTTAGCTGGATGATTTTTACAAACTGAACTCTTGCTCTGAGCATTTTTGCTGGAGTTTTTGTTGGTACAAAGAATGGCATGAACTGTCTTTACATTGAGACCAAGTGATTTAGTGGTACCTCAGCATTAGAGCACCTATTCTCAATAATAGAGTAGCTAACCCGGTAAATTTTAAAATAAATTGATCTAAAACAAAATCCTTGTGGTTAAAGCCAATCAACCAGAAATCCCCAACTTTTGGACTCTCATATCTTCAGTCAGCTTTACCTGATCAACCTCTGCATGCTATCAGGGGATGATTTAGCTGCACTGTATCATCATTTTGACTTGCCACCTCCCTGTGTTTAAGGGATGGGGAAGGTGAGGTGTGACAATCAGCAGCCTGACCCTGTAGTTTCATTGTCCTTTTCTGGGTAGTGTTTAGAGAACCTCTACACATTTCATTTGTATTTTCAGCTTGGTTTAAACTAGTTTAGTTTAGCTTTGAGAGAGTTACAGTAGATTCCAGCCACTAAATGTGTTTTTTTACTAATAGCTGCTCAGTTCTGTAGGGCCTTGGGGCCACTAACAGTAGCATCCAACCTGTGCAAATGGCATGTGCAGTCTTCTGTGCTAAAGCATCTCTTCTGCTCTCCAACAAGAGGGTGTTTCACCAGTCAGGTGAAGCCTGCTGTTGAGGAAGGGGGAATCTTTACTTGGATCACTCATTACACTTTATTGCAGATTTGACTGTTATATGCTTAAAGAGAGTTGTTGTTGTTGGGTTGTGGATGAAGTCTTTTGTGTGAACTAAAGTCACAGTCACATGAGCATCTGGCTTACACAGAAGGGTTAAAATTGCGCCACAGCTTTCTCAAGTTTGGCCCTGCAGGACCTGCTGCATGTGTTACCTGTGCTCAGACTGCAAAGGTTTCATGGTTTTTTCTTGTGGTCTCTTGAAATCTACTTGTAAAGGTAAATCTGTGCAAGGTACTTCATGCCTAATGCTTCTGTTTCAATAGGCACTTGCAGTGTGTGTTTGAGAAAGTGGGATGACTCTGCCCACTGTCCGTGTCAGATTTAATACCACTACACCCTTGCTGGGCCCTTCACGTTTGCTGATTTTACTGTGAAGTTTGCTTTAAAGCTGAGAAGAAATAGCTCCTTCTGTGGTCCTTTTTCGTTTATGAAGATGGATTTTTCTTGCCTAACAGAGCACTTTCAATTGTAGATTTTCCAAGAGGTGAAAAGCAGCGATATCGCTAAAACGTTCCGGAGAGCCATTAACAGGAAGGAAGGAATCTGTGCCATTGGGGGCACCTCAGAGCTCTCCAGCGAGGGCACCCAGCACTCCTACTCAGGTACCATCTGCCTCTCACTCTTCTCTTGGGTTTTTGGAGGTCCTGTGCCAAAACCAGCCCATTTCTACCACACCATGCCATGTGCTGTGCTCTAGTTCTCTGAGAGCAGAGTGATCTCGCATCAGGGTGAAAGCAGGACAGAATTTATGTGCTGCAAATTTAATAGTGTAGAAGTTAAATGTGTTCTTATTTGCTTGCTGATTAAGTCCTTGTGTCACACTTGAGTATGATAAAGTTGTTAAGTATCAAGTAAATAACAGAAATATTCTGATAGTTGTGAACATCTTCTTTCTTTGTACTTCATGTGACCAAACAAATGTATGGTAATGATAGTCGGGCTGTTATTTCCCTGGGCTATTGTACTCGGCTTCTTTTGGGAAAATCTTTGTTATGAGAAAACCTGTATTAAATTTATGATTGGTTTTCTTAGAGGAGGAGAAATATGCCTTTGTAAACTGGATAAACAAAGCCCTCGAAAATGATCCTGACTGTCGGCACGTTATCCCAATGAACCCAAATACAGATGACCTGTTCAAAGCTGTGGGAGATGGCATTGTGCTATGGTAAGTAATGATGGCTCTTGAATTAAAGAAGTTAAAAATCAGCAAAATAACTTTCTGAAAATGCAGTTTGGGGAATTTTCATCCTGTTCTAGGCTGGTTTTGTGACTGGTGTGTGTGCATAACGTTTTGCACATATTAAAAGAGGCTCAGTCTCTCAGGCTTTTGTTGCCATTGTGTGATGCCTCAGCTTTGCTGCCAGCTGATATTTTCATCCAGTGCTTTTGTTTGGGCTTGAGATTGAGTTTGCTGAGGGGGCAGAAGGTGCTCTGTGGGAGCAGGAGTTGTCCTGGTGCAAACTCAGCTGGGTGCTGGATAGCTTGAGGAGAGGCACATGTGATAAATGACCCATTCTCTTGGATGTTTAGGCAGACAGTGTTCTCCATGGGAATGTTAGTGACCTTATTATGCATTAACCCAAAAATGGATTTTCTGGGAGTCTTCTTGTTCTTTTTAATAACTGCACTAAGTAGGTTTGGTGACTTATTCTGTTACATGCTGAGAACAGAAGGCATCCAGGGCTGCTAAATACCAGCAACCTTCTGTGTATGAGATTTTTGTTGGTTTTATGGGTTAGGTTCATTTGTTTTATTGTAAGTGAATTAATGTAGTAGAGAACTGGATCAGCCTGGAATTTCAGGATCTCTGTATCAATACACAAAGTAAGTTTAAGTGAGTTACCTCTTCTCTTTATACTGCTTTTATTTTTTAACTTTAGCTCATGATGCATATTTTTAGTTTATTTATTTCCCAAGTTTCAAGCAATTCATGGCTTTAGGCAAAGACTGAACTGAGTAGGAAGTAGTTCATACTACAAAGTTTAAATTTGCCATTTTTGGTGTTGATTAAAAATTCATTGTGCTCACATGCTCCCCACTGAGCTCTCCAAGTGTTTGTTCTTTTTTGGGGCAGGTTTTCTTGCCAGCAGTAGTAAACCTTTACAATAGGAGGAAGTTTGTTGTCTTACTAGAATGTGCAGTGGATGTCAGCAGAGCAATGAGTCTTCACTAGTTCAGGAACTACACTGTGAATAATTCATGTGCTCTTTTTGCTCCAGCAGCTGAGATCAGTAGTGGCTGGGAACATGTTTAAAGTTTCAGGCTTAGCTATTAGTTACAAATACACTCTTGATGATGTAAATATTAACTTCTGATTTATGCAGTCTTGATTTTTATGTTAAAAAAATGACACAAAAACAAGCAGGCTAAAGGAAATGTGCTGTGGTATTGTCACAGTGCATTGAGTTTTGTTCAGATTAAATACTAAGTGTTTTTCAAATATCACTGTTTTTTCTCCTAACAGCAAAATGATCAATCTTTCTGTTCCTGACACAATTGATGAAAGAGCAATTAATAAGAAGAAACTCACACCATTCATAATTCAGGTATAAAAGCATTTCTGTATTTTATTTTCTGAAATTCATATTAATATAGAATTAGTGATTGTTGCATGGTGGCTCAAGGCATTATTGGGAAATGTTGGAAAGGAGCAAATTTTATAGCTTCTGTTTAATTATTAAATGCAGTTTTGTACCATGCATAATTGACAGTTCTGTGGGCATGGTTAAAAAATGCTGAATTAATGACAGAATGGGTAAAGTGGCTGAAATGCTGTGCACATGTGATATTGCTGTGGTGATGAGGTACAGCACTGTTTTTTTTAAACAGTGTGATGTTGGTGTTAACCATGAATCATTTCATACTAGGGCAGGTTGTTTCTGTGAGGATCCCTCTGTGTGTGCAAATTAGCACTTCTCTAGCCTTATTCTTGTCGATGCCACTAGATGCAACTAACTCAGAGGCTGAAACTAAATACCAGAGGCTGAAATTAAACCCTGGTGCCCAGTTCAGTTCTTATTGATTCAGCCTGCTGCCACACAGCTCCCTTAAAACTTCATCTGGGAGTGTTTCCTCTGAGCTGGAGCAAGGACAAGGGGGGAACCTGCCCTGTGCTGGTGCTGGATGAAAGGGAAGGCAGCATCTCCCTGGGCTGTGTGTGACAGGGCTCTGCTGTTTGCAGGAGAACCTGAACCTGGCCTTGAATTCTGCGTCTGCCATCGGCTGCCATGTTGTCAACATTGGCGCGGAGGACTTGAGGGAAGGGAAGCCCCACCTGGTCCTGGGGCTGCTCTGGCAGGTCATCAAGATTGGCTTGTTTGCTGACATTGAGCTCAGCAGAAATGAAGGTAATGAAACCCTGAGTGATTCCTCTACAGCATGGACACAGCCTGGCTTGTGCTGCCAGCCCCAGCCCTGCCTCTTCTCTCCCTCCCCTGTGCTGGAAGGAGGATCATCGGGGTGTTGTTCTCCAGCCTGCTGGGAGCTGTGCAGCAGGGTTGTGCAGGTGGGCTCTGCCAGCCTGGTGATGTGTATCAGCCTTGCAGAGCTGGCTGAACACCAGCCTGTAAGTCAGGTTGCAGCTTGGCTTGAGCCTGGGCACACACTGCTGGGTGATGCCCTAGGCTGCTCCAGCTGCAGGCTCCTGTGGTGTTGGGATGTAGCAAAAGCTGCTTGGATCCTTTTAGGATTATAGACAACTGCATAGCTTTCTCAAAAAAAGAAAAATTAAAAAGGGGGGCTTCAGCTCTGTGGTAGTTATTTGATTCTAAAATCCTCCTTGCTACTGTCAGTGGAGCAGCTTGAGCCCTCACTTTGTCCTTGGTGGTGAGAGACTGATGCTGCACATCTCTCCCTGTGTTCACTTGGTCCTGCATGACAGCCTCCAAAATTTAAACTTTTTCAAATCATCTGAAGAGCTCTGATATTCCTGCATGTGCTATCAGAGCATCCAGATGGATGGAAGGGATTCAGTGTCTTTTATTTAAGCTTCCCCATCATGAAGTGTTGACATTGTTTGGTTTAGATTGAAAATTCATGGCAGAGGAAGCCCTGGCCAGCTGAAAGGGTGCTTATCTTGGCTCCTTTGGGTTTTTTTAATGGTGCTTATGAAACTGCTTGGAAGCATTTTTCATTGACATGGAAGTGCATTTGCATTTAGCTTCCTGTCATCAGCTTAAAAGACTGCACATAAAGTCCAGAGAATTTTGTTACACAAGAAAAGGGAAAATACTTTTTTACACATATATTTCTAGATCATTTATACTCCTCTCTGTGTAACAACCAACTCAGGAAAACTCTGCTAATACCCAGAATATTTTGACATAATCAGTAGTTGGTATTGTACCCCCCTGAAATCTTGCTGCAGCTTGAATTTTGTTCTGCAGGTTTGAGTCTTCCCTCACAATCCTTTTTCTTGTAGCATTGGCTGCCTTACTTCGTGATGGTGAAAATCTGGAGGACCTTATGAAGCTATCCCCAGAAGAGCTGCTCCTAAGATGGGCCAACTACCACCTGGAAAACGCAGGCTGGCAGAAAATCACTAACTTCAGCACAGATATCAAGGTACCAAAGCTCTCCTGGTTTGCAGTGCCTCAGAAAAGTCTGGGAGCTGGACAGGGATGTGTTTGCATGTGCAAATGAGGCCTTTCATCCTTGGCAGGACCTTTCTTGACCCTAACACACAGTGTGCTCTTACCAGGGGGGGTTTGGATGTTGTATTTGGGGTCCTGCAGTGCTGTTCTCTCTTGCCAGGAGGGTGAGCCCAGTGTGGCACTGTCTGTTTCCTCCAGTGCTGCTGTTGTGTGTTTTATTCAGCTATAAAACTGGTATTGCTTATATGTTTTCAAATGTCCTTAATCCATATTTTGATGAAGATAATGGGGGAAACGCTTCACTGGAGAGTGAGAGTTCCACACACTTTTGGCAGGTGATGGCATTTAATCTAAAATGTCATGGGCTGGAGAGAGGAAGGGAAAGAAGAGCTCTTATTTTTCACGCTGGGTTTAGTGGGAATGGGCGTGGGGACTCCTAAAGCTGCTTTTCACATGTGAGTGGGGGCACTGGTGAGAAATGGAGGATGGTGACTCTGGGTCAGTGTGGGGCATCTGGACACTGGTCTCAGCAGCTTTTTATTCACATGGCCAGCAGTTTCAAGTAGGAGAAAGAAGATTGAGATAGAAAAAGAAATTGATAATTTAGGTGTGTGAGGATCATAGATCTGACCTGTTGTGTGCATGGTCACTCTTATTGCAATTTCAAAATTACTTACAGTTTGCTGGTGGCTGTTGGCTTCTCTGGTGCATCCCCTAGGCTGCCATGATATGTTGAGGTGTTCCTTAGTGCTGAGGACTGAAAGGACATGTAGTTGATAAATAATCACTGCAGCTGTTGGCTCCTCCTGCTTTGTGACCATCCCTGGCCTCTCTCCTCTAAGCTGTTCTAGCTAATGTGCAGGCACAGAAGAAAACATTCAAACATAATCAGCTTTTTGCTTGGAATTTGTCTTCACTGATGCATTTTCATAATTGCTGTAGCAGTAGGAATGGCTAGAGGTTAGGGCTGCCTTGGGGCAGCTGGGGGCCATGAGTGTGAACAACATGGGGTCATTGCCTCCTCCAGCCACTACAGAGGTGGCCGTGACACCAGAGCTTGTAGCAAAGGCAGCTTTCAAACAGTCAAACCACATAATTGTCTTCTTAAATATTTCTAACCTTTTCCTTTTGTTTCTTTTCCTGCTGCCTGGATTTCTACCATTGTGCTCTTTTTTAAGCTTACAGATTTTGGCAATTCAGTAAAGGTACATAAGCCAATTATGCATGGTGACTTGTTAAAAATGAGCTTGAAATGAATTGTTATGGTGTATTCACTGCTGTGCAGGAGAGCTGAATTTTCTTTTTCGTTCATTTCAGGATTCCAGAGCCTATTTCCACCTCCTCAATCAAATTGCCCCCAAAGGGCAGAAAGAAGGAGAGCCTCAGATTGATATTAACATGTCTGGTTTCAATGTAAGTATTCAGGCTGTTGTGTCCTCATCCTGTAGGATCCTGAGCTCCCTGTACCCTGTCATTGCCCCATGACATCTGGGTAACCTGGCATCTTAATTTCTAGAGCGTGTACAGTGTCAGTGACCAGGTGCACACCTCAGGTGTGTGCTCAATGAGTGCTTGCTGCCAGCCTGGTCACTACCCTCCAATTAACAGAGATACTTGAGAGATCCTCTGTGGGCTTGCTCCATTTGGAAGTCAATATATATATTGACTTCTTTTGAACCACTAAGTTCCGAAAGCAATAAAATTTGATGGCATGTGAGCTTGGAAAGAAAAGAATGCTAAGAAAATGTTAAGAAAGATAGCAAGACAAGGCATGACAATGGCACAGCAGCAGGGGTTGGTGTGTGTGCCTCATCCCTTCGCCCGGTTAGTGACTGATGCCAAACATGGGCTTATGACATAGCTCCAGACAGTGGTCAGGAGCTTCCCATCTCCTGTGTGGTGTAGCCCAGTGTGTTCCATGACAGCTGCTGTCCCTTGCATCCCTGCAGGAGAAGGATGACCTGCGCAGGGCAGAGTTCATGCTGCAGCAGGCCGATCGGCTGGGCTGCCGCCAGTTCGTCACGCCGGCTGACGTGGTCAGTGGCAACCCCAAACTGAACCTGGCCTTCGTGGCCAACCTGTTCAACAAGTACCCAGCACTTACCAAGCCTGAAAACCAGGACATCGACTGGACCCTCTTGGAAGGTGATGGCCCTTATCAGTCACAAAATTAGCAGGGGGGGACTGTCTAAAGTAAACAGTTGTGTCATTGGAGGCTGTGATATCTGCAGAGATATCTCTGTTGAATTAACACCTATGATTTGAGGCTTCAGTGCTGCAGCGGGTGTTTACTCATTTGGGGCACATGAGAAGGGCACCTGGCAGCCTGTTCAGCTGCTCTGACCCTGTAGGCACTCTGCCAGCAACCCATCACTCACCATGCTGGGGAATTTGGTTTTGCCATTTCCTGTGATGGGCAAGAAAATCTCAGAAATGCAGTGAGATGTCCATGGGAATGCTAATTGTTGGCACAACTGGGACTGGGCTGTGACAGCAGTTGGCTAACACCCATGTGAAAGACCTTTCTGCTCCTTTTTCTTTCAGAAAATGCAAAAGGCTCTTGTGAGGCCTGAGGAAATCAAAATTACATCCAAGACTAGATAGCAGGGTCACCTTCTTCCTTTGAAAAAAATTATAAAAAAAATTACTCTTTCTCTGCTTAAAACCTCCTGGTGAGCTCTGCTGCTCAAAGCTCCCTGCCTTGCAGGGTGGAAAACCCTGCTCAGCTTTGAACTTGCAGAATTTGCACTGACCCTGTTTTCCATCATGTAGGAGAGACACGTGAGGAGCGGACCTTCCGCAACTGGATGAACTCCCTGGGTGTGAACCCCCATGTAAATCACCTCTATGGGTAAGCTTCAGGCTCTTTGGGAGACACAGCTTTTTTTTTTTTTCTTTTTATTGTTGTTGTTGAAATTGCAAACACTTGTAAAGAATAGTAATTATTCATGATGTGGCAAAGTCAGAGTGCACTCAAATCTTGATGCATTAGACTTAATCCGTGTTTTCCACTTTAGTGATCTCCAAGATGCACTGGTAATACTACAATTATATGAGAAGATCAAAGTTCCTGTTGACTGGAATAAGGTTAACAAGCCTCCATACCCTAAACTTGGAGCAAATATGAAAAAGGTAAACATGACAAAGGAATTTAAAGGAAGCCAGTGACACTAAAACTTCCTGTTCGAGGCTTCCAGTCAAGTGTAGGTGTTTGTGAGTGATTTTGCTGTTTAAACTCTTGTCCTGTGTAGCTGGAAAACTGTAACTACGCTGTAGACTTGGGAAAGCATCCAGCTAAATTCTCCCTGGTTGGCATTGGAGGCCAAGATCTGAATGATGGAAACCCAACGCTGACACTGGCCTTGGTCTGGCAGTTGATGAGAAGGTAGGACCCCTCTCAAACATGTGAAACTTGAGAATGGAGTACAGAATTTGGGAAGTTTCTTCCACGAGAGCGTTGCAGTACAGGTCACTCAGAATGATTGTAAAACCTCTGTCCTTTGGGGGATGTCTGAGACACAGCTGGACAAAACTGTAATAGAGCTCGACGTGAGACTGGAGCAGACACCTCTGGACTGCTTGTTGGTGGAGCTGTGATCATCCTGTGACAAGGATCACCTCTCTCACCTGCTCAAGTCTGGTCCACTGGCAGAAACCCTGAGCAGTAACATTACGCAACTTTTATGTTCTGATTTTTAAATGGAAATTGAGAGGGAAACATTCTGAGGCTGCTTTATAGACCTCTTCTGCATTGGAATTTGAGAAAGAAGAAACTTAATAACAGACAAAATTGATCTTCCTGTTATCTAGTTCTTAAGAATTGTAAGATTATGCAAATATATGTCTGGAAAAAAGGTGCATGGTAGCTCCTTATTTGACATTAGAGGTCTTAATGCCAGCTCCTGAGGTAATCCACACCTTTTAGGTAATGGAGCAAATGCTCAATGATAAAACAGTTTAACAAGTGTCCTGAGACCAGGCAATTTTGTGAGCTCCTATTAAAGGACATGAAATGCTAGAAGGACTAATGCTTTAACAGAAATCGTACTTCAGATAAGACACGTGGTTCTTTCTTTTTGCTAAAGGAGTTAAAAAAAAACCCCAAACCCAGAGCTGAGACTGTGTAAAGGCTTTCTAAGCTGCCATGGCTCATGTTGCATCCTGGCTGCATGGCTTTGTCCTGGCTCTGTGCCTAATCTGTTCTCTCTGCTGGTTCTCAGGTACACACTGAATGTCCTCGAGGACCTGGGTGATGGTCAGAAAGCCAATGATGACATTATAGTCAGCTGGGTAAACCAGACCCTGAAAGAAGCTGGCAAGTCCACCTCCATCCAGAACTTCAAGGTACAGGTTCCCTTCTTGCCTACAAAAGGAGATGAGTGCCCAAAAATTTTTTTGCTTGGCTGGAGGAACAGGAGGGGCATCTTAGAAAGGAGTTGAAACAGGACAGGATTCAGACTGTGCTGGGAACTGAGTAGCTTCAAACTCTAAGACAGGAGAATGTTTAGGACTGCTGATAGTGGGGAGTAGTGCCTGAGGAGGGAGGGTGAGCAGGATCTGTGGCAGAGGTGGGAGGTGAGATGCTGGCAAGCAAAGGGGCTGGAGCTGGTGTGTGTTTGGAGGTGAACATTGTGCCTTGGGCTGTGCTCAGCAGGGCAGAGCTCCTGCCTGCACAATGATTACTTCTTTGGATTGCCAGAGCACTTGCAGTAAATTGGAGTAATAGTACTGTATTATCACCAAAGCTGAGGCAGCAGTTTGGTTTTCCCTCTGGTCCACCTGGGAATAGTCACTAACACTGCTGCTTTGAAAGGGCTGGTTTAAAACTTCTCTGGTTGCAGAGCGACTGAATTAAGGTGAGAATTACAGACACTCATCTTTACTTCTCTGTCCCTGTATTCTCTAGGACAAGACCATCAGCACAAGCTTGGCAGTTGTGGATTTAATTGATGCCATCCAGCCTGGTTGTATCAACTACGACCTCGTAAAGACTGGTCAGCTATCGGAAGATGACAAGCAAAATAACGCTAAGTGAGTTTGCTCTCTCAAAAGCTGTTTGGCATTGAAAAGGTGCACATTCCATGTGCTGGCCTCAAGCTGCAGGTGTTTTGACCAGTTCATTGCTGCGGTTTTCAGTCTCTTTTAGCACAGTACTTTTTACGCAGGCAGCACTTTGTGAAATGGAGTTGCTGTCCTTGCCCGTGACACTGGAGGGAGCAGTTGGCTGAGCTCTGGCTCACTGAGAGAAATGCAGAGCAGCTCCAGCAGTTCTTACCAGTGACTCTCCATTTCTCACCTGTTTGTTCAGGCATTTGAAGTGTTCAGCTGGTGGCTCAGAGTTTTAAAATTGAGCCCTTGTATGTCTTATGTCTTGTTGAATCATCACACTTTGTCAAGTTTAAAGTATGCATATTAAAGCATGTCTTTGAAATGTGTGTTCTGTGACTGTTCTGCAGTGGCAGAATGACAGCAAAATTTCTGGCAGATAATAGTCTCACTTTATTATTCATAAGGAGCAAACAGAAAAGGAAGTGTTACATGATTAATCCTTCATTATATATGCCATTAGCCCTAACAAATATTAATTAAAATTCTTTAACTGTCAGTAAAGTGGACTTGACATTCAAAGGTCAATTTGCACATTAAAAACACTTTACTGTGGAAAAGGAAAACAGCAAAAAATGAGAAAAACTTGTAAAACAGAAGGATGTGGTGTGAATAAACTGTCCCACATCTTGAATCTTAATAAAGAATGGGTGAAATTGTGTTGGATAGGGCAGGATTTGACTTGCCATTTACTGATAGCAGTCTCAGTGCTGACTACCTTATCTTTCCATGGTGAATAGGTATGCTGTGTCCATGGCAAGAAGAATTGGTGCCAGAGTTTATGCTCTTCCAGAGGATCTTGTGGAAGTGAAGCCAAAGATGGTCATGACCGTGTTCGCCTGCTTGATGGGCAGAGGAATGAAGCGAGTATAAAAGGGATGATCCATGTAAAGAAAAAAAAAACCAAAATGCAACAAAAACCCAACCTGCCACCCTGGGTGCATGAGTAGCAGATGGGCTGTGACCACGTTGAAATGCTGTTGGCCTTGGAACTGTTGAAGTTCAAAGGACTTTGTTTTGCTTTGCAAGACAAATTTATTAAAATTCTCAGGGGGAGGAGTTATAACCAACAGATGTGCTCTTTTCCCAAAGGAAAGTTTAACTTATCAAGAGCTCACAGAAATGCATTCATTCAGCAGACCTGCATCTTGCAATATTGCTCTGGAGCTGTTTTCACTCCATTATTTCTCAAATACTTGATGTGTGGTTTTATACCCTTGAGGGCTATAAGGTGGTTGGTATAAGTTGTAATGGAAACAAATCTAATTTCTATCTGCAGTCCACTTTAATTTCTGTCATACAGTCCAAGCATATTTTAGTTTTGACCACATCCTTAATTTTGCAAATAAATCTACAGTACAAGTTGGGACCTGCAGGCCAGCTCGCAATGCTAAATGAGAAATGTGTAATTAGGAAGATGTACTTCCTCTGGTATTCTTTGTACATGGTGCTTTTTTGTACATCTAACTATTTTGATTACTTTACAAATAAAGCATGGCAGTTTTTTCTCTTGCTGCTTATAAAAAGGGGTATTTTTTTGTTTGTTTGTTTGTTTTTTAAGGTTATACTGCATATGATAATACCACCATCCTTGGACCTCTTGCAGTAACATATGATCATGTTGCTGATGGCACGGTTACACCTGAGAATGGAAGTGAATGCATTTTTGTATGCATCTTGGTTCAGTTCTGTGCACCTAGAAAATAATTTTTACAAAAATCTGCATGAAAACTATAACTTTTTTATTTAAAATGCTGTTAGATACAAAACCATACTACATTGTGGAGAGGTGCAGGGAAGAGGCAAATGGTATAAACAGCAGGGTTCAATAAAGTGAACAGCAACTGTGCTGGAATATAAAATTATTTTTAGAGATAAATGGAAGGAAGCATTGTCGCCAAAGAAGGAAGATGCTGTATCCATAGGATTTCATAATCTCTTGCTTTGGCAAGCTGTTTGCTATATTTTGAGATCATATTGCTATTCCAAGCTATTCAAAGTGATGTAATATGGTGGCAAAGCATCAGTTGAAATAAAAACATTTAAATACATGCTTCTCTCCTTATTTGCATTGACCCAGCATGGCAGCCTGTCTTCAGTTCCAACTGGTGCCACACACAGTCTTCATCTTTATTGGCCTGATGTAAATCTGATGCCAGGTACTGGTCCTTCAGAGCATGGTGAGGGGTTGGTGCTGCTGGGAAAGGTCCCTGAAAAGCAAAGTTTGTTTGAAGCAGCAGCTTCTGTGATGTTGTGCCTTGGGGGTTTCAGAGGTTAACATTTGTGTGACTATTTGTATCACTAATTTAGTGAAAGGGAATTAATTTTCCTGTGTGTAGGAGATGGAAAAAGGGCAGGTGAAAAGGAGGAGATGGGCAGGAGCCCTGCCAGCTGCAGGGGTGGCACCAGCTGGGAGTGCTCCCTGCTCTGGCTGTGGGGTGTCACAAAACCACCCCAGTGATTCCCTGCATGGAGCCTTGTGCAGAGCTGGCTGGAAACTTTCCACTGGTACAATTTTTTCACAAGAGAAGTATGTTAACAAAGCTTCCCACAGGAAATTGCATGTTTTCACTCAAGATGGAGCGATATACCGTAAGTAGAGTCACAGCCATCCCACTGAAACTGTTCTGGTGATTTATGGCACTGGCTGGGGGTGTGGTGTGATTAAGGTCAAAATTCTTGGACTTTGGAAGTGGCCATGTGCATCTGTACTTTGTTGCCTCTTTTGCCTCTGGTACCAGGTTGAAGAGGAAGAAATGGGTAATTTGACAATTACAGAATGGGAAAGCATCTCCTTGGGCTGGATGTATTTAAGAAAGAAAAGTTTGGGGTCCAAGCAAAGTGGATCTCCCACACTGAAGGTCCAGTGCAGTGCAATCAGGACAAACCCAGTGCTTTCCCTCCACTCTTAACAAGCAGATTTTCAAGTAGTTTGTTTTGTCAAACGCACCTTAAATTTCCAAATCTCATCAAGGAGGTGTAAACTTCAGGACATTTCCTTCTTCCTGCAACTCTTCTTGCTCCTTAATATTAAATTATTTGGTAGTATTTATACTTTGTTTTGCTTCTTCAATTACATGCTTTTTTGTTTGCAAGGCTTTTTTTAACATTGTCAGCTTTGTTCATACTGATTTATTTTTTTTAAACAGTTGGACTTGTTGCTGCCCTTGTGGGTGCATGTTGTTCTTATCCTGCATCTTAACATCCTCCTTCAAATATCTTTACCAGCCCAGACTGACTCCTCAGGGTCTGTGTTTTCTGGCCTTCTTGTATTCCTTGCAGGTTTCATTTTTTGTGGATTAAAAATGTGGCCACATGTTGTCCCTGAGCACACTGTGTATAACTTGTTAAATATTGCTATGACTTTTTATCATAGCACAGAGGAAGCAATTTAGTTGTGTTCCTGTTACTCTTTAATGAAGTGGTGGTGTAAAAGTGGAAGGAATGTTTTCTCAAAGTGTTCAGAGAAGGCAAGGTTCTTGCCCATATAAATTTTTCACCAATTTGTATTATTCAATGGAAAAATTGAATCTTTTAGGGACATAAGAAATTGCTGAGGTGGACTTTGCTTGCTTTTTTTGCTTCTGCCTTTTTCGATTGCAGCTTGACAGAGAGTAATTCAAAAGCAAGAAACCAGCTGGAGTATTTTTCCACCACTTCTCAAAGTATGTGAAGCTGAGGGAAGTGAAGATGATGAAACAGCACAGACAATGTAAGCAAAAATTTATTATATTGACTGTTAAATGCTTTGCAGAAACGTAACCACAAATACAATGCGGTGCAGCACGTGTGGTTTTGTTGTAGACCCCTACTTTGTTCCTTCCCTGGCGTAACAGCAAAGGTTGGTCCTGCTCTGCCCTCCATGGCAGGTTTCCCATGTCAGATTGTGCAGGTTTGTGTGTTTTCAGCCCTAAACAAGGGTTTATTTCTCTCTTATCAGCTTGGGGTAATTCCTCTAAGGACAGGGACAAGTGTGGTGTGTCTGGTATGCATTCCTTTGCTACCTTCTGTGAGCACCTAGTAAACATTGGATAAGGGTTTTTCATATACCTGCACAAATGGAAAATTCCATTTGGGAGGACAGAGAAGGCTGATCTGTGTCTCCCAGCAGCTGAAGGGAGGCAGACCTGGGATGTGACGCTGGAATTGTGCTGGGACAGAGCTCCTTAACAGCATGCAGGGAGATAGACACAGCTTGTACAGACCATCCCTGAGACAAATGACCTCCTTGCACGGGTAAATGCAGAGCCACATTAGCTGAGGTTCAGTGCTGTGAGGAACACCTGGGTGATATAATGTTTTACATGATGGTGCTTTTGTCCACACCTCCCACGCGTTCCAGCAGCAGAGATCCCCATGTGCCTGCTGTGGGAAGGCACCATGTGCTCACAGTGATGCTGATGGACTGGGCCTTTTCTCAGGACTCCAGATGTTCTGGAGCATGTGCAATTTATTCCTATTTCAGCAGTACTCACTCACAATATTCCCAGTATGGGCTGGGAACAGGAAGGCAGCCCCTCCCAGGCAGGTCACACCTGGCTGTGGTCAGTTGGGAAGTGGGGAGGGCAGAGAAGAACATGCTTCCCGGCCCCACATCACCAGCCACAAGCCCCAGTCCTGAACTTCCCAATTTGACCATTTGCATTGAATTTTGATGTTAGCATTTCAGATTAGACTATTACCCATAAAGGAAATAATACATTCCTATATGTTGAAATTTCTTTATTTGCATATAAAATCCAAATGCCATCAAAACCATTGTTCATAATCAAATTTCAAGAAAACAAATAATCAGCCTCCACTTTGTAACTGAAATGTCCTGGCCTCGTGCTGGGCAGGTTTGCTCCCAAGCAGGCAGCATGGGCCAGATAGCTCAGTCCTTTGGGGGCAGACTGTCCGAGTGCCCAGGCCACTCTTAGCCACAGGCAACCTTAGCAAGCTTAAGAGATATCAGCTCTTTTAAGTGATTATCAGGTCTCATATGATTTCAGCTCTTTGCTTGCTAAGGCGCTGTTACAGGCTGACCGAAAGGCAGACGCGAGAGGAGAAGGCAGCTGGAGTTCCACAGCAATGGCTTTACTGGGGTCTGTGAAGGGTTCCAGCAATGGCTCTTCTAACCAGAATGGGCTAAAACAGCCCTTTATATAGGGTATAGGAGGATCCAAAATTGTCCAAAAGCAGGGGTTAAGGGAAAGTGACCTTTGGGGTTACAACTGGGGTCTGAAAGGCAGAAGAGAGGGGCTTCTTGCTTTTTCACCAGGACTTGGTATTTCCTATCTTTAGGCCTCTTCCCTCCACAGAGCCCTTGCAGGCCCAGAGCCTGCTACACTGGAACACCATTAAGAGGCGGCCAGCAGGGTGCCCCATCCCCATGTGTGGCAGGCAAGTGCCAGCAGGATGAGCTGGCCTGGCAGGGTGGGAGGCCTGGGCGCCACGCTGGTGCCAGCCACCCTGCACCTGTCCTCGGTGGCCATCTCCAGGGGCACGGGGCAGTCCCCCAGGAGGCCAGGGAGGGGCTGCTGGGCTGCTGTGGCGTTGGCAGGGCCCGGGAAGGCGCAGTCCAGGCCCTGGATGAGCGCGGCCGTCCAGCGCCGCAGCCAGAGCGTGCTGCAGTCGCAGCTCCAGGGGTTGTGGGACAGGAACACGTACCTCAGCCTGGGCAGGGAGGAGAACAGGCCCACAGGCAGCGAGCTGAGGTTGTTCCTACTCAGGTGAAGGAAGTGCAGCTTGTTGAGGTGCAAAAAAGCAGAGTCTGAGATGGAGGAGATCTGGTTGTTGTTCAAGTACAAGTTTCTCAGGTTGAGCAGCTGCCTGAAGGTGCAGTCCACAGCAGTGATTCTGTTGGCTTCAAGGTGCATGGTCTTGAGCTGGATCAATCCTTCAAAAAGCTGATTAGGCAAATCAGTGATGAAGTTGTGGCCTAAATTTAACATGCCCAGTCTGAGAAGCTTTGAGAAAGCTCCGTTTTGGATGATCCATATCCGATTCTTCCTGAGATTGAGATCGCTCAGGGTTTCCAGGTCCTTCAGGGAATCTCTGCCGATGGCCTCTATGTGATTGCCCTCCAGGGACAGCCTCGTGAGGCTGGAGAGGTTCCTGAAGGCTTGTGGGACATACCTCATGTTATTGGAGGCTAAATCAAGCCTTTCTAAAGAAGGCAAGTGTGAAAATAGAAGTGGGTGGATTTCGAAGATGTTGCAGTGGGACAAATCCAGGCTGATGAGGTTTAATAGTCCTCTGAAAGTGTTTGCATGCAGGTAGGTGAGGCGTGAGTTCCTGCTGAGGTGCAGCTCTTGCAGCCTGCTGAGAGCATGGAAAGTTCCTGGGGTCAGGAAAGTCAGATTGTTCCCATCTAGCCAGAGGCTGTGAAGGAAAGTCAGGTTTCTGAAGGTGTTGGTGTTGAGAATCCGCAAATAATTGTTGGAGAGGTTTAGAGAGATGGTGGATGGTGCTATTTCTCCAGGTAGGGTTTTCAGTCCAGCTCTGTTGCAGAGGATGGTCTCTTCAGATGTACATTTGCACATGCTTGGGCATGAATTGGAGACATTCAGACTCAGCCCAGCCTTTGCTGCACAAGTAAATATAAATATAACGAGAAAGAACATGACCAGCCACACATCAGCCACAGCATCTAATACCTGATGGATTGTAGAGGAGAAGGCAAGAAAAAGAGCATGTACCTTTTGGGCAGGTGAACCACAGGCAGGGCAGGGTTGGTTGGACTGTGCACAGTGAAAATAAATCAGCTGATTCCTCCTGCTGCAGCCCCGTGGGGATTAAGTGTTTAGGCACGTCAGAGCTGATCAAGTGCTACCCTGAGAGGCAGGGAGACTTCTCAGCCCAGGGTCATGCTCTGACAGTGGCTTTTCTCACCTCCTGCCCTCTGCAAACAGCAACAGGTAACAGACTTCCCCTGGCAGCTGTCTGGGACAGGCTCCTGCTCATGGTTTATCACCATTCTCAGAGTCTGCTTGGCAGTTGCCTCACAAAAACTATTCTGGGAAAAATTTTTGTGATTTTCTGCAGCTGGAGCTTCAGCAAAGGCAGTGGAAGGTGGCTCTGCCATGCAGGTGTGAGGTGAGGGCTCTCAGCCTGACAGAGGCTGCACACACTGACAGATGCCCCAGGCTCAGGGATTTCCCTTGGTGATGGCTGTGACTCCCCTGCAGTAAAATGGGAGACTGCCAGGAACTCTTCAAGCCTCACGTTCTCTGACATGAGAGACATTTCTCTGACATTTTTCTCTGGGAAAGCACAGGGAAGTGCGGTGTCCTGGCAGTGCCTCTTCTTGGGATAAGCCCTGAGCCATCTATGAGGGGTGAAAAATGAACCCTGTGGTTGAAACAGGGAGCACACCAAGGGCACACTGTCCTTCCTAGGGCACTGCTTGTCTCCAGCAGGTCTGAAGATGCCACTGAGAAACTGGAGCAGGACTTGGGTCCTTAAATATCTGTGTCCTTGCCCTGCCCTGTTTTTTATCCTATATCCATGGTGGAAAGGGAAAGTGCATTTGGGGGCCTGATTGATGAACTCAGCAGCCAGGGATCAGCAATTTCCAGACTGATCATTCTGCAGGAGGACCAGACACAGGGCTTGCAGCTGATGGGTCATTAGTGACACAATTGCTTCTCTTGTTTTTGTCACTCTAAATTTCTTTTCCACTTCTCTCTGCTGGAGTTCTCATGTGTTCTGATGTGCTTGAAGCACCTTTTGTCAGCTCCCTGCCTTCCAGTGCATTTCCTTGCTCTTAATTCCTTGGTCTGGCTCATCTTTTTTCTTTTTTTCATTTTTTACAGGTTGGGCTTTCTTTCTGTCCCCTGTTCTGCCAGCTCTGTCCAGACAGTGGCCAAACCCCCAAATATACAGTATGTCCAACAGTAAGTGTGACATGGACAAGTTTGCAGCTCTGTTGTTTTCTCAGCAGAAGCAGATTATATTTCCTGTGCTGTTAAATCACTATATTGACTTCAGCTACTTCTGTTTTCTTCTTCATTTTTTCAAGCAGCAATCCCCTGAAGAACAGCTTCTCCCTGGAAGCTTGGCCAGGATGATCATGTTGTGTAATGGAGACCATCCTCCAGCTGTAAACAACATCATTTATTTAGTTAGACAGGCTTTGGTGCAGTGTTACTGGGGGCCAAAATCTGGTTTCCACCACGAGCAGCAGTGCTGGCACCATGCCTGGGGCTGGTCCTGGGAGCCCCAGAGGAAGGTGGAAATGTGCACTGCTCCCCCCATCCAGCTGATTGTGTCTGGGGTCAGGCCAAAGGTTTTGCTGGGTGAATCTTTGTTTTCTCTATTCCTGGCTCAGCTGGGGCTGCTCCTCCAAGGACATCACCTTGGTTTGGTGTCCTGCTGTTTGGTCTCCATGGCTTCTCTTGTCTCTTGATGCAGCACAGCTGGGAATCTCCACCCCTCCATGATTTGTCAGTGCAACCCCGTAAAGGAGACAGGTTTCTGCTGATCTCTGTGCAGGACAGGTGAGCTGCACCGTGTGCTGGGGAACGCTCTTGCCTTCGGCTGAAGTTTGTACCTCAGGCTGAAAGAGATGATCTCTTGCTTTGGTGTCCCCTTTATTCTACACAGGGTTTATTTCTGGTTGTAATTCCAGCAGTGTTACCATGTTCTAGCTCTTAGTAAAGCTCAGTGCTCTCTGTAGTGTAGCTCTCCTTGATTTCATATTGGAAATTTTCACACCAAAAGCATGCAGCTCTTGGAGCTCATTGCTGCCAGATGTTGCTTAACTGGGCTCAAACACTGTGATGGAACAGGACCATGCAGCTGCAGAATGTTTCCTTGCTTTAGAACCTATAGGGCCAAGGAAACCCATAAATATCAAAGTGACCAG
Organism: Melospiza melodia melodia; assembly: GCF_035770615.1. NCBI lineage: Eukaryota > Metazoa > Chordata > Aves > Passeriformes > Passerellidae > Melospiza > Melospiza melodia. The sequence continues at coordinate 13,014,994 of NC_086209.1, read as the reverse complement.
ATTTTTATACTTTGTCCCAGCTTTGGCAATTCCAGTTTCTCCCTGTAAGGATTCCACAAAGCATGGAGGTGGGGTGGCAGCTGCCTTGAGAGGATTTTGTCCAAACTTACCAATGGCAGCCCAGGCTGCAGCTGCCCTTGGGGTGGAAGCAGTGCAGTGATATGCCAACACCCAGCACTGTGGAGAGCCAAACCTTTGCTGAGGGCTGAGTGCTGGTCCAGGAGAGTGGCCGCAGGAATGTCCTGTGTGTGCTGCAGTGCCCAGGGCTCCTGTGCCCAGCACTGCCCCAGCTTCCTGGGCATCTCTACTGCAGTCACTGCCTTACCAAGTGCTGCAGAGACAAGGTAAGGATGTGCTCCTTGAGAAGAACTGACACATGAGTTTTTTTCTCCTCCTACCTTTTTAGCAAACTTTCCCTTTATGGTGTGTTCAAATATTAGCATCCTGCTCTGGAGTTCTCTTTTCCAGGCTCAGCTCTTTGTGCTCCACGTGCAGGGACTCTGATTGTCTCTCCCCATCTGCCTGGAGGGTTTCTGTAGTGCATCATGTGTTTTGGCTGAGGTGCCTCATCCACCCGGCTTTAATGGAAAAGCTGAACCACTGCAGGTCTTCTGTTAAATTCTATTCCACCCACCACATGGCCATGGTTGTGTTTTTGTCCTTTTTTCAGTCACTGATTTATCTGACATCTGGGATTTATAGCCCAGCTCATCCCCTTCAGAAATTGTTTGTAGCTGATGTCAAGAGCTTTGCCTAATACTGTAGATTTTGAGGAGATGAATTCTCTTTAGAAGATCGAGGCAGTAGTCAAAACTTCTGCTTTGAGATGATCTTGCTGGTCTAATAAGTTAAAAGAGCAAGGTTTGCATTCTTTAAACTTTTTTGTTGGGAAAAGATGGAATTAGTAGAATCACTTAATAGCTTTGTTGGTTAAAAGATTGATTAAATAATGTGGAATATGCAAATGTCAGGAATAATCTGGCACCCCCAAAGCTTTATCTAGCTGGTGAACTCTCTTTCGTGTGTATCTCAGTATCCTTGGAACATAAGAGTAATTTCTAGTAAAAGCACTTAAAAAGTGGGAAGGCTGTTTGCAATGGTTATAGTTCAAAATAGCAAAGAGAGGAAGATTTTTATTTTTAAAAGATCTCTGGAAAGAGACCCTTTGGGTGCTCTGTAACTCTACAAAATTTTCCACTGAGTCCTAAATCTTCCTAAATACCACCTTGAGACCCTAAAGAGAAATGTGAAACATTCTCTCACATCCTTTGAATGCCAGGCTATATACAACAATATTAGCTCAAATAAAGCAGAAGTTAGACAGGAGGGAACTCTCTCCCACAAGCTTTGGCAGTGTCTTGACTTCTGCTGCTCATCACAGCACCTGGTTTGAGAGAAATGAGAAAATTCCCTGTGCTGATAAATGAAAGCTGACTGTGGGTTCCTGTTGTGGTCTCAGCTGCTGAAATGCTGCTCTGCCGCTGATGCTGCTGTGGCCATGAAGGCTCTGTGCCTGTTTTTGGCAAGCCCAAAGTCTGGTGGTTTATTTGTGTTGGGGTCATGACTGGGAGCTGTGCAGCTCTCAGGGATGGAGTTTTGACCAAGTTCTGCTGCCTTCAGCAAGAGCAGGGCTTGCCCCAAGAACAGGCAATGGTGCCAGGGTGTGTGCACTTCCTGCCTTTAATAGCAGCTTGTTTTTAAAATCACTTATCTGCTTGTTTTCTTTGCTTCTTTTAGTAGCTTGTAAAATGCTTACAGCCAATAATTTGAACAAACAATGTCATGGAGGATAACCTCAATCTTGGCAATGCTGTTGACTGGACACAAACATCTCTCATAAAATAAATGCTTTGGATAAGTTTTCTGCATGCTGAAGGTAAGAAGGGCATCCCTCTTCCCTCCCCAATGCCTCTGTCACTCTCACTGAACTGCTCCAAAACTGACCTCTTCCAGCACAGAAGGTCTGTTCTCTCAGAGTATCTGATGGGCCCTGTCTGGGTGGCCCTTGTGGCCACTGCTGTGCTGCTGGGAAGTGGAAAAGCAGCACTTTAAAAAGCTTAGTTCTTCCACATGAAATCATGGATCCAGCAGGGAGAGTGGAACACTGACCAAGGCCTTGCCTTTGAGATGCTGGCAGCTCTCCCTCTTGGCCAAAACACCGGGTTTGCAGACAGCCACTGCCAGACCTGATCAAGCTGTGCAAGAACCCAGAACTGACCCAGCAACAACCATGGATGGGATTGGGACTCACTGTCTCAACCTTCAGCCTTCAAGGTCAGTGCTCACAACTGCTCCCTTCCCTGAGTCCCCAGAAAGGATGCAAGCAATCAGCTTCTCTGAAGAAGTGCTCTGGGGCTGGGGAAGAAGGGTGAGGTAGATTCTCCAATCTTTCTTGCAGGACTGAGCAATGAATCCCCAAAGAAACTCTTAAATAAACAAATGCAGGAAGGAGAAATGCTTAGAAAAGTTTATGGAATGCTGGAATGTTTGGCACAGCACACTCCAGAATATTCTGTGCTAGAAGGGACCCACAAGGATCATCAAGTCCAGCTCTTCCAGCCCATGCAGGGATCAAACCTGCAGTCTTGGCATTATTAGCACCATGCTCCATCCAACTGAGCTAATCCCAGGGTCTGGCATGATGAAAATCATCATTGTCCTGGCAGCTGGTGCTGGATCCCCAACTCCTGCTGCCAGCCCTGGCACCAGGGAGTCAGGGGATCCTGCTGTAAATCAACACCAAACACAGCCACAGTGATCTGTGTTGGGTTATGCATCCCGGGGAGCACATTTATAAAAGATTTTTTTCCCTCTTGCTTTCTCCAAAAGGAAGAAATCAAGCTCATGGATACAGTTTGCATCTGGATCTCACATTACTTGGAGCCTTTGGCAGGCTGGCAAGGTTTAGCCTCCAGAGGTGGCTGTGACAGCCTGCTGGCACTGTCAGGCTGCTTATTGGAATATTCCATCCCTGACAGAGGCAGCACTTCCCTGCAAAATCCAAAACCTAGGACTTGGAGTTCATGGATCCTTTTCTTTTTATTTGTACGGCTGATCAGAAGGTGCTATTTGAGTTGTGTGTGGTGATGGTTTGGGGTTTTTTGGGTTTGGGTGTTTTTTTAAACATTTCTGGTGACTTTTGACCTCTTTAGGTGCATCAGCTTGAGGATGGAAAGACAAACCTAAGGGCTCTATGTGGGCCTGCAACAAATTTCTTGCTCCTCTTGAACTGTGAATTATTTTAGTTGGTGTAAAAGATGTACTTATAATCCTTCCCTAAATTCAATTCCCAGACACCTCAAGCTTCTACTAATTTAAAATCAAACAGGTCTTGTGTTGAAAACTCTCAGCCTTTGTAACTTTGCAGCCAGATGAGCAGTGAAAAAACTCTGCCCTGTGCTGAGCTGTGTGCTGGGCTCTGCTGCAGCAGATCCATGTGCTGGATTTACCAGCCTGGCTGTGGAAAACACATCCCACAAGCTCAGGGGCATTGGCTCAGCTGCAGCACTACATGGATGAGGTTCTTTTGTGCATGGACAACTTGGGCATCTGTTTTACAGCAGTGCAAGATGCTCAGAAATAGTGAGAGGAAGAAATGGTGGGGGAAAGAGAGAGAGAGGGATTTGTACATTAGTGAGAGGAAGCTTTGCAGTGAGGAGTTGGGATCAGATAAGGAATCAGATGCACTGGGCATTGGCAGGGGAAAGAACAGGAGCAGGATTTGTCAAAGGGCAGGCTGAGCTGTGACCCCCATTACACTGCGTGCATCAGGGCCATTTCTTGTCTGTTAAAGTCTCCATTCTGTAGGCAAAACAGAATAAACACAGTTGGGATCTGTAAGGATCAAAAGTTGTGTGGAAAGGAAAACTTTAAGTCTAAACAACTAGTGCTTGTTATTTTTGAAAAATAAACATTCTTGTGCATTTTTCCTTCACTGGGTGTTTGCTGAGGAATGGAGCAAAACCTTTTACCAATGGTTTGTGTGCAACTAGCAGCAAAGACTCCTGGCTGAGGGTGTCCTGGCACATCTTGTTACAAAAAAAAATTAATAAATATGGCTCAGAATGAGTGCTGACATCTCAGATCACTCACCAGTGGGCCAGCAGTCCTGCAGACCCCAGGCACGGTCTGTGCAGGGGAAATTGGTGGCAGAAGGTGCATCTCTGCTCCGCTGCCGCAGGACTCATGACTTTCTTCTGTGTGCTTGCAGCCTGACAGCCCTGACCATGGACTGCTTTGTCATCATGTCCTTGAAGCAGTAAATCGTTGCACTGTGGTAAATAGAAATGCTGTGTGGGATTCCCTTTCTTTAAATAACCTAGTCTCCTTTTAGCACAGAAAATGCTAAGAACTGGACTTTGAATTATGAGGCAGATAAAGACAAAAGCTGCCAAGGACACCTCTCTCTGCCTTGAATGTAGCACTCACCTCCAGGGATTGGGTGTATATGAGTATATGAGTTTGCTGATAAGCTTTTTCAACACTCTCTGAGGCTTTTTCTGGTCAAAGACACAGATGGGCTGTGGTGAAACTGGTCAGACTGTTCTCCACAGCCTGCTCAGCCCTTAGTTCCCCTGAAGATGCTGTTAAAAGGCTGTTTTCCATCTGTCCTCTGGGTCACTCTGGTGACAGCAGAGCTGGTGATGGCTGCTGTCCCTGGTGTCCCGGAGCAAGGGCAGCACTGGGGTTCCCCCAAGCCCCCACAGGTGGATGCACCTCTCCCCAAGGCTGTGCTGGTGTTCAGAGGATGGCATGAGCTTGGTTTCAGTGCTGGCCAGTGATTGAGAGCCAGGAGCAAAGGGAAGTGTCACTGCCAGGGCCTCCAGTGGTTCTTTCTGTACGGGACATGAGCCTTGCTGGGGAGCACAGCACACGTGCCCCCAGCAGATGGGCAGCTGTAGCAGCGATCACACTCAGGCATCAGGGCAAAGTGTTTAAGCCTCTGGGTGCTTCCCTTGCCCTTTTCTTATCCTCCAGGAGCCCCCTTGGAGCTCCTTCCATGGAGAGGAGGCTGGGGCCAGGCCCAGCATGAGATGCAAGGAAGGAGCAGATGTACAAACTCTGTGTTGTGTGGAGTTGGCATGAGCTCGTTTTGGTCATGTCCTACCCCAGTGCAGCCTCAGAACCAAGCCTGCTCTCAGCCATGTCCTGCTGCCTGATTTGTCCTGATTTGTCCTGATTTGTCCTGCTGCCCTCCTCAGCCCCAGCAGCGTGCATGTCTTTGCCAGGAATAGGGCAGTGGCTTTCCCATTCTAACTGGGAGATGGGATCAGCCCCCTTACCCAGGCAGTGCTGGTGTGACTGCAGTGATGTTCCTGCACTTTCTGTCTCTCTGTGTTCCCATTATAGTCAATTCTGCCAGGACTAACAGCCTATTTCATCCCCAAATGTGTTAGCCAGTGCTAGGACTCCACGGACTGCACGGGAATCCCTCTGCCCTCAGAGATGCACAAATCCTTCCATGGAGGCTCCCACATCTTGTGTGTGCATGAGGAGGGCAGAAAGGGGCTGAAAGTGTGGGTGTATCCTCCTGGCACAAGAGATGAAGTAGAAAACCACAGGGATATTTGTGTGAATTTCCTTTTTCTTGCTTGCTTCATTTCCTTTCTTTTTCTCCTTTTTTTCTGGCTGTCTTGTTGCTCTCTCCTGATTTACTGCATGTGCTCACGTGGCCTTGGAAAGGGGGGTTCTCAAACTGTTTTGCTTCCAAAAGGAAAAGAAGCTGGCAGGCATTCATATTTCAGTTCTGGAGTTATGTAGTTTAAAGTCTCCCAGTGGAAAAGGGAAGATATGAGAGAGCAGATTGCTGGTGGCAATACTCACCAGAAGGAAAGGGGAAAAAAGGAGCACGGAATTCTGGAGGCTTGAGAGGTAGGTTTTCTATCTGCTGCTAGAACATAATTTCCATTGATTTGATTCCATTTGTGCTGGAATGTCTCGTGCCTGCAGTGAGAGGAGGAAGGAGCAGCTCAGAGCAAATCCTCAGGCACCACTTGTGCATGGCCAGAGGGGGGGAGTGGGTTTGTCAATGAAACCTTGTTCTCTGTAATGCAGTACAGATAATTATGGTGTGGTCCCTCTGCTAGGAGTCAGGGAGGAATGTAATGCTTTGTGATTAATTATGAGATTTTAGATTCTATATGTTAAAGTGAAGAGCTCGGGACATAAGGGTGAAATGGGACTCAAGACCCTCTCTGAATATCTGTGTTCCCAAACAAAAAAGCTTTCATTGGGTTTAGGATCCCTTTGAATACAGAACATGGGCTTATGATTGACTATTTGTGACCTTAAATACCAGCACTCTGCAGAAGTTCCCCTGCTGAATTTTCATCGTTGAGACAATATATATCAAATTAAATTTTTGTCAGCATATCCAAAGTAGTATATTGAGTATTTTGCATTGAGCAAATGATAAACGACTGTACGTTAAACTGTTGATACAGAAAAATATGTTTGAAATTATCAGTTGCCTTCTGTTAAATGACAGATCATTACCCAAATCTGTTGTCTTGGTGAAAAGTTCTGTTACTTTTAGGGTTCCTTGAGGATTCTTAAATGCCTGTCTGGTTCCACAAAAACTTACTAGAAAGAGGAAATTAGTTTTTAATTATGTAAAATAAAATACTTGGGTATGATATCTTCTTCATCGGCTTAGAAAGTCTTCAAGTTTGCAATATGTCCTGCTCAGGGTGCAGACACTGTTGAAATGCAACAAAGGCAGACCTGTCAATTAACTCTCTTATTTTAGCTGTTTTATAGCTACATTTTCCCCTGCTGAAATCCAGTTCTGATATTTCTAAATGAATGGCACATAGTACTGTTAAATTCAGTGCCTGCAAGGACTGAATTTATTGCTTGTGTCTACCTTGAAATGATCTCTTTTACTGTTCTGATTAAAGCTGTCATGAGGTAAGGACATGCAGATATGTGTCAGAAGGACAGTGACAGTGAATGACATTTTGCAAAGACCCTTCAGTGTCTTTGTGTCCAGCCCTGTGAACTCGGGGGGCGGGGGAGGGAGATGATAAAAATCACAGCTTGCTTTCCTAATAGTCCTTTTTAATGGCTGCTTTCACATCTGCTTTCACCTTTTAACTGCTCAGAGTGCTGGAAATAGCATGAGAAACTGGGAAAAGGATCATGAGGAGCTTCAGCATGGCCTTTGGGTCACAGAAGCTCCCAAAGTGTCTCCAGCTCCTGAGTCCATAATCTTTCTGCTCTGCTGGCCACAGAAAGCACCATCTGTAATCACAGATAAACCCCAGCTGCTCCCTTCTCTGCCAGGCTAATTAAAAAGTGCTGTGACGTCCCTAGGGCTAATTGTGTTCTGTCAGTGGGATGGAGGTAAGGAGTTCAGCAGGGCTGCCTGGTATTTCAGCACTCAGATTACTGATATAGCTTCAAATGGTTTTTATTTTATTGTGACTGTGTGATTTCAGAGCTAAGAGAGGTGCAGAGTGCATGTCTAACACATGGTTTCTGATCTGCAGGTGAGCAATGGGATAGGAAAGTGCTGCCAGCCCATGAATTTCCTGAAAAAACTCTCCTTCCACCAGCACCAACATGCAGAGCAATTACTCCCTGGTTGTCACCACCAGGGAAAGTCTCCAAGTCCTGTCTACAGCACTGACAAACTCATCAGCTGTGTCACACTCATCCCCTCCTTGCCCCCTTACCTCTTCAAATTATCAGTTTTCACTGATTCCAGCCCTCTTCTCTGCAGTTTTTGTTCTTGGCTTGGTTGGCAACAGCGTGGTGGTTGTGGTGCTCTGTCGTCACACTGGCCCCAAGACAGTTGCTAATATCTACATTTTCAACCTGGCCATGGCAGACCTGCTGTGCCTGGCCACCCTTCCCTTCTGGGCCACCTACTATGCTCAGGGATACAACTGGCTCTTCGGGTCTCTCATGTGCAAGATCTCCAGCTCTGTCCTGTGTCTGAATATGTTTGCAAGTATTTTTTTCATTACGTGCATGAGCGTGGACCGGTACCACGCCATTGTCCACCCTATTCACTCCCAGAGGAGAACTCCACAGCAAGCTTATTTTGTGACATTGGTGGTGTGGGGCCTCGCCTGCTTGTCCTCCCTCCCAACTTTTTATTTCCGAGACACTTACTATGTTGAAAGTTTGGAGGTCAATGCTTGCATTATGGCTTTTCCTTATGAGAACTATGCTCAATGGTCTGTGGCAACAGCCTTCCTGAAAAACACCCTGGGCTTCTTCATCCCCTTGGCAGTGATCACCACGTGCTACATCTCGATCAGGAGGCACTTGCTTAAAGCACAGCAGTTTGGGAAGAGCAGGCAGAAGAGGGACAAGGTCCTGAAGCTGGTGGCTGCTGTTGTCATTGCCTTCCTGATCTCCTGGCTGCCATTCCACGTTCTGACGTTTCTGAACGCGCTGGCTCACATGGAGGTCATTGCCAGCTGTGCGGTGGTGGGGCTCATCGACACTGCGCTGCCCTTCGGCATCTGCATGGCCTTTGCCAACAGCTGCACCAACCCCCTGCTCTACTGCTTCATTGGCAACCAGTTCCAGGAGAAGCTGCACCGCCTGTTCAAGAGGAGGGTGCACCAGCTCAGCAGCCACCGCGAGAGCTCCTCTGCCAGGAGGGGCAGCTGCTTCAGAGAGCCTGAAACCCCCGTGGGCAAAGAAGGGGAACCCGAGTCCTTCCTCTAGGCTCTGGGGTGATGTCAGTGCAGCTGGATGTCCCTGCAGTTGTGACATTCCTTTCTCCTCTTCCCTTTGTTTCGTGCCCATTCATTCACCAGCTGTTTGAAGGAGAACCTGGTTTTGTCATACACGGGGATTTATTCCTCCTTCCTTTTTGCAAGTTTCACACAGAGGGAAGGTTCTGACAAATAACTGTATTGATGGCACTATAAATATCAGCTTTTTGTATGGCTGGGATCAGGCAAATATTATGTGTAACACCAGAAGCCTAAATATACTGAAGGACCATTACACCATAGCTACAACTGCACAGGTGCTGAGTATTATACCCTAAACTGATTTTCTAAAAGAGATTCTCACTAGAGAATGTGTAAATAAAGCAGTGCAGATATTTCTGTACCTACCTGTAAGAAAATATTTTGACATTTATTTTGTATATTTTAATTTTTTTTAAATAAATGGCTAGAGATGTATGTAAAATGCATCAAATACACTTCCAGCTTGCTTCAGCCTGGAATCCTGAGAATCTGTGGAGATGTGGCTCTGCAGACTGCTGAAGGTAGGAGGGTATTCTTGTGGGAAAGTAAAACCAAAAAGTGCACATTTTTATACCTTTCTCATAGCAGGTAACATGTCCATAGGCCAGATGGTCCTTTCTTTGATTTAGTGTGGTCACTTGTGACAAAAATGCTGCAGGAAGTGAACATGCAGCGTCCCACTGTTATGTGAGCATGCTGCGCCCCATACACTGTCCAGCAGCCTTTGTAGCAAGTGCTTGTTGCATGTGTGGTCCTTTTGCATTTTAAATGTCAATTACTAATGTCAATTTGGAGTACTGCCTACAGAAATCCTGAGTGACTCTCAGAAGCAAAACCATGGTGTGAGTTTACTCTATTTAACTAAAAGAATGAATGAGAAAAAAAGTATTTGGGAAATACTGATTCTATTTTGATGTTTATTTGAAATTTTATTTTGCTGGAGAGGTACTGGTCTTCTTGGACCCTTTGATAGGCTCAGTCCAAAAGAGGGGTCTGTTATTGCACCTTTTACCATTGCCTGCAGGTTTCCCCCAGGGTGAGTGACCAAGGATCATTAGTTTCAGGGAATTGTCTCTGATATCAGAGTTACTCTTGAAGCTTGAATTCACAGTTTTGATCAGGGGTCAAGCCAACCTCCCTGGAAGTCCCAACTGGCTGGAAACATGGGAACCTGTGCAGGTTCACTCCTCTGGTAGGTAGGGGTAAGTTTCTTCACTGGATTTTACAAGAAATGTGAGAGTCTCAGAGTGATGTGAGATTAAAAGTCTGTGCAGAACTTGGCAGAACAGGGCCTGACCATAAGTAACCCCCTCTCCCTGTCCTCCTCTGGTGTTCTCTAGCGGGGTATGTGGCTGGAGAGATGCTTATCCCTGAAAGTGGCAGACCTACCCATGCAGCTCCCCTGGAATGTTTTTGTTGAAAATATTCCGAGGAGCTAATAGTGTCTGGGGCGTTGGGTATTTCTGGAAGGACAAACTGTTAATTGCTTAGCAATGAGGACAGCAAAGCAGTTGTGCTACAGCAAAACAAACCAGCACACTTAGAAAATCACCAGGTGCTCAAGGTAGCGAGTTCAGAGGGATAATGAGAGGTTGTGGAAGCTTTTTTACCTTTGCTGCAATACAGGTCAGTAAAGAGCACAAGTGGGACATTAATTGATGCCTTTGGAGTCTCAAATCAAAAGTTGACCTGCACCACCTGAGCTCCTGTTCTCCTCCTGAGAGGATAGGCTGCACATTCTCTGCAAGTCAGGTGGGACCTGCTAAAAACCAACAGTGTTTAACAAGGATTGTGCCTTTTCCTTGGTGTGCAGACTTATGCTGATAGGGAAATACTACAGCAATCTGAAATCCAGTTGCATTTACAGCTGTGAGAGGCTGGAGAAAATGAGAATAAAGCTTTCCCAAGGGGAGAACAGCAATGCAGCATCTCCCACTGTTGTGGGACAAACTCATGGTTGGCTGCTGGAGTGCAGGGATTGATAACCACTCACAGAGGCTGAGACAGCTGCACCCAGTGTCACTTTCCTACAAACAGGGGGGCAAAAAAAGAGTATTAAATGTGAGGTGAACTGAGAGGGAAGGAAAATTCATTCTTTCAAAATGCAGTTTCAAAAGAAGTCTACCCTGAAGGTCATATTCTGCAAGAGTGACAAACTTAGTGACCCTCAGTGTGACATTTTTGTTTGCTAGATCTGCCTTGTACCTCTAATAGGTCATGAATTTGAGCAGTGCGGTTAAACAAACATCCCAAAAATTCTGTCTCAAGAGGGGGGAAACAAGGGAGGTTCTGTATCAAGGGTTTTGCTTTATTTTTAGAGCAAACTGATTAATGTTGAGCTCTAAGAATTTCTTCCACCCTACTCGAGTTCTTATGAGATTTTTGAGGGGCTTTTAAAATAAAATGTGTGTGTGGGAGGGGTTTCAGAGTTTCCGCATATTGTGTTTATTTTTTTGTGATTTTCAGCAAAAGAATGAGGATGGAAATTTAAGCAGGTTTTTCCTTGCAATTTAGAAGCTTCTTTTTTCCTTTCAAGAGAAAATGTTGATCCTGTTTGAAAATTTTTCTGATGGTTGTGCAGGGTTGCAACTTCTGTCAGTCAGACCCCAATATTTGCAAGGTCCTTTGGGTGGTGCCTTAGGGTCTCCTAAAAAATGCAAGCCCGTCTCCAAAACAGGAGTCCTGCAGCTCCTTCCTGGGGTGTGCAAGCCTGGGGCCTGCTCAGGTCAGCCTGGCCATCCCACAGCACCCACCTGGACTTTGGGACACCAGAGCCACCCACACTTTTGGCAGGGACTTTGGGAGAGTGTGTGGTCACCCTGGGTTGTGCGCTCTGCAAGGGCAGAAAGATGAATTTGTGAGCAACCACTGGGTTTTGGCTCTGCTGTGGTGCAGCAGTGTCAGTGGAGAGGAGAGCCTGCTGTGGAAGGAGTGTTTTGTGATGGACCATATGGAAATTCTGATGGGTTTGGAGAGGGAAAAGTCCTGGGGCACTTCTGGACCTGTTAGATGGTCTTTACCCAAAGAGAGATGGAAGGCATGGTTTCCTACATGGGTCAGTCTGTCTCTGATGTATTTGCTCAGCAAAACCTCTTTGTGCCTTCCTTTTTTAGCTCTAGTTGATTGTTCAGACCACTTTGAGCATTTTGTGCGTGTCCCTGAGCTGACTTGACTACACAACTTCAATGTACTCAGCAGAGAAAGCCACTGGCTTTTTTATTAGGAGCTAGTGCTGGGTGGTGAGCTAAATGTTTTGTTTATGTAAGATATACAATAAGAAACATTTGGTACAGCATGTTCTCCCTGAGGACTCAACATGGCCTGAATCTTGTGCTGGCACCCACTCAGCACAAGAGTTCTGGCAGTTCCTGCCAGATCCTGAGCAGGAATATCATCTTGCCACTCTAGCTGACTGCCACAACTTGGCTTCCCTTCACACCTCCCCTTGTGCTGGCTAAAGGGTGAGGAGGTGCCAGGGAGCAAGGGAACTGCTCATGTTTCCCTGTGAAAATGAGGCCTTTTGGATATTCTGAGCGGTCCTGGCAGGAATGCAGGAAACCTGAAGCGTGGGGATTGAGGTGGTCTGGAAGCCTTTGCTCCAAGCTGGCAGCCTGGCTGATCCCATCTGAAATCTCCTTCTCATGGAAGAAAATGACTGCTGTTGTTGGGAAGGGCTGCTCCATTCCACAAGGTCCTGGGGTGTGCTTTGCTCACATCTGTCTGCTGCAGGATCCAGTGGGTGCAACAGAGAGGGGCTTGTTCCTGTGGCCCATTGTGGCCCTGTTCCTGTGGCCCATGGGCTCTGTCAGGAAGAGTTTGAGTCTCCCATGGCTTTGTCTTGTAAGATATCTGTCTACAGAAGGAGCCCAGGCTGCTGTCTTCAACATCCCATTTCCTCTGGTTTGGGTGCAGTGGTCATCCCATTACTGTGGCTGTGGCAGAGCATCCAGTGAGGCACCTGTGAGAGAGGAGGCTCCCTCCTGTTTGCCAGCTTTCATTAGAACCAAAATGGGAAGGAAAAAATAATAGTAAGAATGGGTAAAAATTGAGATTTGTTTATTGAAAACAGTCAGGCCCTGGAGTAGAGTGTCCCAGGATAGGGAGCAAGCCAACCTCTCTCATTGCCTCTTTCAAATATTTACTTTCCACTTCCTCTTCAGCTGAGGCAGAGCCTGGATTTGACACTGTAAGCTCTGGATAGAACTCAGTTAATCCTCAAAGCACTTCACAGGGGCAAAGCAGAGGGAAGTGGATGAGCGTCATGACATTAATTTCATGAGGGACATCTGAACTTGCCCCCTATCCCCTTCTGACAACCAGTAGCTCTTTGGAGTAAGCAAACATAAAATCACAAAGCTCTGCTTCATCCCTGTAAGACAAGCAGTTATGGGAAGCCAAGATCCAGTGTGATTTTTGGCTTCTACTTTTGTAAATTTAAATAAGAAAATCAGCAACTGCAATAGTGCAAATGGGACTTATCCAACACAGCTGTCAATTCTACATGACAGCTAAAATGGAACAGAGACAAGGCTGTGTCTAAAAATCACACTTTCCTTGAAACAGCCATAAGAAACCTTTCTAACTGGAAGGGAAATGGTAAAATCATTAAAAGAATTTAGACAGAGATGTAATGGATATATGAGATACAATTACTCTTGAAAGGTGTGTGGGAGAGCTTGTGTGCAATGGAATAAAAAGATGTCACGTTCATATAATGTATCCATGAGGAGACAGAACCAGCATTTAATTATTACTGTTTAAACTTGGGTTTTACTGTGTGTTCTGCATTCCCTGGTGATGCCTCTGCTCTGAATCTCTGCCCACACATATTGCAGTTCATTCATCGTGGAGGAATCACATGCACGTAGAGCTGTTTGCTGTGCTGCAGGCACGGCACTGAACTCTGAAGAACTTGTCTGTGCCTTAAACTTGTCCTTTGTGCCCTCAGCCATCCAGCCCCAGGCACTCTGGGATGCCCCACTGGCCAGGATGCAGTGCCATACCCAAAGCACAGCAAAAACACATCTGCAGGAGCAGCCAGGACAGCGTCCAAACATCAGCTCTTTCGCAATGGCAGGAAAGTGAACATGATGAATAGCGTGTGCTAGGCAGGCAGATGTGTCATGGCAGGGTGGAAAACATGTAGCAAGCACCCAGTCTCTGGAGAAAATGGAGCACTCCAAGAGGTGGTGTTTATGTGACATACAACTATTTAAGGCCTTCACTTGCAGGGGAGCATGGTGAGTTTTCTCAGTAGATGCTAAGCAGCATTACTTTGTGGTTTTTGACTTGCTCTGGTGAATGCTTTGAGGAGTTTTACACATAGTGAAATAGATCTTATGGTACTCATGTGCTCCATCTCACCCTGCAAACACCTCCACTAACCAAAGCCAGGTTCTTCCAAGGGAAGGACTCTGCAATTTTTCTCTCTGTACATATCTTTACTGTTGTGCTTATGAATCCCTTTTTATCATAAAGTGCTGAGTGGCCTTGTTTACTGTATTAGCTGTCTGCTGTTAGTAATGCTGCACAGCATTTGGGTGGTTGGGAGATTCTGAAAGGCTGTTAGATAAGTACAGTGTGCAGAATTTGTTCTTCAAAGTGATTGTGCCTCTTTGCAAGACAATTCCTCCAAGTGCATTTGGTGTGCAGTAAAAATGTTTGACAAAAGTCTGCTTAAGAATGTACTTCTAGACCAAGACAGACTTCATAATGTAATTGACATGTTTAATAGTGAAAAGATTAATTTTTCTTTTAAATCTGTGCTAATAGACTGCTATAGCTCAGTATATATGAGCTTTTACTATGGAAATTATACAACCCAAGGGAGTTGTTTTCAAGGACAAGTCTAAGAAAAAAGATTTTATAGTATGACACTAAATATGTTGTATTAACTGGGTAAAGCCCTGTGGACTTCACTGGCACTCAGCCTGGGATCTGACAGTCTTTCATCTGATTTTATGTTGATCTTCCTCCCCTTCAGGAATGCAGAGAGACTTTTCTTTCACCCACTGGAACACCAGGAAAAGAAATTACCAATAGGAGTTAGGAATGTTTATTCCTTCAGTTCTGAGTCACACATGAATCTGAACTATGACACAACAAGCTGCTTTTCTAGCTATTTTTATTCTGATGTTTGATACTTTGCAGGTAAGTTTAGGATGAATGAGGAACACAAACAGGTAATGAAAACAAAAGTTGTTAATGTTGGGCTACCCTGTAGCTAATTCAGCTGCAGTAGTACCCAGAGCAATCTTCATGCTGAAGGCAGGAGCAGATTTTATCCATACCCAAGTTGGGTGGGAAATGATGTACTTGTTGATTGCAAAGACAGCACTTGGGTTAAGCAAGACTCTTGTAAGGCATGCCATCAAAAAAAAAAATCCACCTTTTAAAAAATGTCAGAGATTCAGGTGGAATGAACAGGGTGGATTCAGCAGGAGGGTCTGTTGAAAGCCTCTGAATAATTACTGAGGAATGTTCACAGGTTCTCCTTGGGTGGCAGGGCAGGTGACAGCGCTGAGGACTTGTTGCAACACTGGTGACACCGTGAGCCGTTGGACGTGGTTGGAGACAGACAAAGAATTGAGAGGTTGATCCCAGAGCTGCCTCCTACTGTGGATCCTGTCATAAGTCTTTGATATGTTCATGATGCCACCTGTGCCTGTCCTACAATCTTTGTTGTGTTGTGTTCAGACCAGCTGAACCCATAATAAAGTAGGGCAATGCTGGCAGCTGGCACCTAAAGCTGTCACAGAGCATTTCCTTTGGCCTTGCTTCCGTTCTGTCTCAGACCAAATATTTAATGACAATAGGTAGAGAAAAATCTCTTCAACTTCACTGGGGTCTTAAACCCTTCCTGTTACTTGTTTAAGCAGCAAAATACTCCAAAGGAGCAGAGGAGTTGAGTCAGAGGCAGAGCAGCACAGCGGGGATAGATAGCCTCACGCTCCCCTTCACGTGGTGACCAAAAGAAGTCACTACTTTCCTTTTCATGGGGATGCCCACAGAATTCCCCAGAGAAGCAGCCTGGCATAAATCACCCTGTTGCTGGCTCACATTTACTGGCGCTACAGCTTGAGTCTTCATTCTTTGCCTAGCAAGAAGTGTTTACCTGCTCTGTAAACAAATTATCCCATTTCAACTGATGGAGGAAGTCACTGCTCAGCCACACCATGGCAAAACAGATTTTATTTCCTCATATGATCTCACCTAAGCACCCATACTGCTACAAGCATTTGTTTAGCACAAAGCTTATCCTGCAGAAGCACAGTGATTTTGCAATGAAGGGATTGTGCTTTTGGTGGTTGGGAAATTCTGAAAGGCAAATTAAGAACCCCTTTCCTGAGGCCATTTTGCCAGAGTGCTCTCTTGCTCTAGGCAATGCTCATTTCCTTGTTAGCCTCTTCAAGAAAGCTAAATGCTCCAATTAAACAATTATGTTGGTCTCTGCATTAGAAACCTCAATCACATCCCATGAGTCTCTTAAATGCCCTGTGATTTATCAGAGTTTTCTGCTTTTGCAGCCCCCTTGGCAGAAAGAGCACACACTGCTGGAGTGCAAGAGCTTTGTTCAGAGCAGGGGGGATGAAAATGTGCCTGCTATTTTGGATCTCACCTGGCAAAACCTAAGCTGAGTAGAAAAGTGTAATTATTTTATCTTCACATCCTCTTCCCCTCTGTATGCTCTTGCATCTATGAGTTGGATGAGGGCACGTTTTGTTTTGGGGGTTTATTTTCAGGAATAAAATACTATGTGTACCTCCTAGGAAGCTGTGTGGATAAAACATTGCTCAAGGTTTAGGCTGCAAGCCAAGTTACAGAGAATCAGTTCTATATTCTGAGCTATATTGAATGCATTCCAGTTAGGAAACAATTATCAGCTTTGGAATATTTGTTTTAAAATCCTTCTGAACAAAGTTCTTTAGATTTGCCTAATGTTTTTTACTTTTGGTTAAGTCATTAGGTGATATAATGATATATCAGACCTTCTCTGAAAGAAGAAAGAGGCCACCTAGTGCTGAATTACAGACTGCTGTAGAAGACTATCTGCTTGGAAGGTATGAAAACAACTTCAATGCAATAATAATACTTTTTGTGGAGGGTTTTTTTTTAAAAAAACCAAGATTGTTAGAAATTAAGAATCAGATCTCAACCATACTTTAAAAATTCAGAGTGTCTGTTTTACAGGTGGATCCACTGCTGGTCATAAAAAGTGAGTCAGCTCCTTTGTAGCCTTCAGGAAACAGTCCAACTGGTAATTAACCTGACCCATTTGTGAGCACCCCTCTGCCCCACAGAACTCTGTCCCAGCTGAGCAAGGTGTGCAGGGCAGTGAAAGAGACATTCATGAACCTTAACTGCTGGTGCCAGACCAGCTGCTGGGGCACCACAGAAAACCCCTGGGGTCTGCAGGGATCCCACTGGCACTGCAGGATCTCTGATTGCTTTATATTTATTCAGTGTTGAAAAAGGTACCCCCACAGTTTGTTATAAATCTGAATTATTTGCTGGTGTTGCTCTTCTTTCTGTATTGACATTTATGAGAGCATGGGGATATGTTTGGAGTAGGGTCTAAAGTGATGAAGTTTTGACCTGAAGTCTCTTTGTTGTCTTCTGGACATACCTGGCTTTTCATGCATCGTCTGCAGGAGGAAATGTTCTCCTAGGAGACTGTGCTTATCATACTTGAATAACTAAGGTAGATAGCATGAATAATCCCCCAAGGCACGTGTCAGGCATCTCTGTTAAATACTGGTATTGCATGCTCCGGTGTTCAATCAGAGCTCCAGGGTCACTCTTTGCTTTCAAAGATGAATCTACTGTACAGAGTTCAAGGTAAGAAGGTAAATCCCCATTTGTATCTGACATGAGGCATTACACAACATGAAACTATTTCCTTGAGAGGAGAAAAATCCCTTTTCCATTTCCTCTTGTGGCCCACAGTGTTGTCCAAAAAGATGGCTGAAACAAAGTTATTAAATTTTAGATTTGTGATGTTTTGGTGCTTAGTTTCACTCATTAGTCACTGAGAGCTGGAACCTTCTGTAAGTTTAGTACTTTCCAGATTAGGTCCTAAGTATATTCTTTGAAACATCCAGAAATGGAGGTGCCCACAAATCAATGTTTCTGTGCACTCATGCCTGTATGAGTTTATGCAAGCAGTATCATGAAAATACCTCTTCCCTACAAATATTCACTTTGCACATCAATGCTTTAGCAATTTCTGCAAGCAGAGGGGACAGTCCCATGATGGGACTGCACATGGCATCAGTGCCATGGAATTCCTGCAGGTCAGTTTAATTTGTTGTGTAGTATAATAAGAATGGGGTTCTGTTCTACAAGGCTTCTCACAAAAAAAAAAAAATTACATAGAAGTAAAGGGTAAGTCAGAAGATAAGGTAAGATTACATGTAAGATTGCATATTGATGAAATCAGCTTTGATCTGTGTTTGAGGCATTTTGCTGCAGGCACAAATTGTTGTGTACCAGATTAGATGGGGATAGCAGTATAATAGCAAAAATAGTAATGCTTTTTAAAAATTGCATAACTTCAGTGAAAAAACTATATTTAGAGGACTCATTGTGACAAAATCTACAAACATGGATATGATTTTATTCCTAAGTGAATTATTTATTATGTTTGGAAAGTGTGGTTGTTTCATGCAGCAATTCCAGCTCTTTTACATATTTCAGTAGAAGTTCTAACTCAGTCTGGCATTATGTGGGTAATAAATTCCAGAGCAAAATAGTTAGATTGCAGCAAATAAAAAACAAAGTTAGTCAAAAGTTAAAAGGGACAGAAGTCCTTGGAGCTGGGTTTTAATGCCTCCCAGTTATCTGGCCCATAACATCAAGGCTATCCTGGGTGTGCTCTTGGATACGTGTTCTGTTCTTGAAGAGGACAGTTCACATAGGCTAGTGGGAGCTTAAGGGTTTCACTGTGTCTGCCTAACATCTGAAATTCCAAGATTTTAAGATAAGAAGGATATTAATAATGTTTATAATTGACTGGTCTTATCTCCTGCACAGTCCTACTTCAGCCAGGTTGTGTTTTTTCCTAAAACAAAAAAAGAAATTCTATGGAAGTGCAAGACTGAGAGAGTACTATATGGCTGTTTTTTATAATTATTCTTTGTAGAAGTAGTCCACTGGTCTGCAGGGATCATGGGCAAGAGGTGCCAAACCACAGAGCTGTGTTTTCTATCAGACTGGGAAACCATGACGTTCATGGTAGAACGTGATTTGAACAGGCTGCAAACAAAAGGGCAGGTGACAAGATCTGCACACGCAAACTCACACTCTCTTAGGTCAGAAGGTGTCACAGGCACCACTGCTGATCCCTCCATGTCTACACAGCACTGCCTCCACCCATGAGCCACTGATACCAGTATCATTTACAAACCAGTTGGGTTGATCATGGAGAAGAAAAATATTCGTTACATGGAAGTCAATATACTTCAGGTAAACAAATAGTTTGTTTACCTGCTGATCTTTATCTGTCAGGAAATCTTGTTGGAGGTTTGTCAACTTGGAAGGGAGCAGCAGTCTTTATCTTTCTGTCCCCTTCCAAAACACAGTGCAGGAATAATGCACTACAATCAGAGTTTACAAATGGAGTGTTTGACACTGCATTGAGCAATGTCTCCTCTGGGGACCCTCTGGGCTGCAACTGAACACCGGTGTTCTCTTTCCTGTGGTCCTAATGATCCTAAGTAAGATTTTATGAGGCTGGAGTGGAGGGTGGTGGCAGCTTTGGTTGTTATTAGTTGCAGGTTGGCCAGTCCTTCTGGGCCCAGTATTTTGTATCAGGAGAGGTCAATTAGGTGGGAGGCAATGTTTTGTCCTCCGTTGAGGAAGATGGTCATGGATCCAAAAACAAATTTGCCATGTCTCTCTCTGGGACCTTTACAAAATCTGTTCTCTTTCCTATCTGAAGCAAAGTAATTACTTGAGTAAATAAATACCATGTGGCAGATTTATCAGCAGCTCTAATTTCTGCCTGCAGAATCCTCCAGTGTTTTCTGTCTTGTGCAACTGAGGAAACGTTCATAAACCCCTAAGATACAAGAACTGAAGGAATGCTCTGGAGCTTTTCTGATAAGCTTCAAAATTCCCTGGTACTAATGTCTTAACTTTCCAAAACTGAAGAAATAATACAGATAAAAATTGCACATGGAGGGAACGCACACAGACAAAAATGGCATGTTTCAGCCAAGTGGGAACATTCTTCTGTAAGATTCTGTTTTACACCATACTATCAGATTTTTTTTTTTTTTTGCCATTTGCAGCACAAAGCTAATATTGAGAAATCTAATTCTGCCCATTAGTATCATCCACTGCAATAACTCCTGAAGGAAGACAGAAGCAGCCAAATCTTCTTTGCATTCCCTTTTCTCCCTTTTGCTTTTGTGCAGCCTACCAAAGCTGCCAGGTCAGTGCTTCAGATCTGAACCTGTTTGTCCTTGTTGGTTCTACTCCTCTTTTTTTTAAGCTTACCTTTTCCGTTTGGCAAATCTCTGGCCATCTCTATTCATGCATCTTCCTGCTTGATTCACAGCAATCATAGAGCTTTAGTACTGCATTCCTCAGGCCTGAAGTTAGATTTTCTGCCTGATTTTACTTGTCTTTTGTCTCCTGTGGCATGGTTACTTTCTTTTTCCTGGCTTTTCTTGGTTTCTATAGAACTTTTACTTTTGTTTTCCTTCTGATAAAAACTATGTTTCACAGGGTGATTTTAACTTTCAATGCCATGAGTTGCATATGGTCAGACCTGACAGTTGGTTGTTTACAGTGAGTTTCTTCCAAATTTGTTAATCTTGTCCTCTTCCTTCCCTCAAACCCCACCACAGAGATGATGAGAGCAGCACTGGGATGGCACATGTACTTGTAACAGAGTATAATACAGGAGTCCTGCCTTGTACTTCTTCAAATAAAAAACACACCAACTCCTTCAGTTGTTGGACTTTGCCACTTTATTACAAACATCACCTCCTTCAGTTGCTGGACTTTGCCACTTGATTTACAAACATCACTTTCTTCAGTTGCTGGAATTTGCCATTTGATTTACAAAGTGGGGACCTGTGGCTTCTTCTTTTCCTTCAGCTTCTCCCTTTCCTTCAGCTCCTTCTTCCATTTCAGCTTCAGAAAATCCATTTTCTTGTGGCTGGAATGCTTGGTAATACCAGTAAAGCCCGTAAATCTTCTTTGAAAAGAAAGGGTGTGGTGGGATGCCAAGGCACCTCTGGCCTCCAGCATCAAACCCTCTTTCTCCAGCTTTTAACATCTAGAGAAAGGCCTTATAAAACAAAATATTTGCAGTTAGATTTTTCTTGCTTTTTAGAAAATACATTTCTTTACTGCACTGAGAAAAATCCAAGGAAAACACGAAATCAACCATCCAGTAGTTAAGCCTGTTTCTAAATTTGTCCCAGGCTCTGTACTGGAGAAGAAGAAACCTCCCCAGAGGATCTTTCTTTAGTTCATCCTAATTGTTTTTCTGTGCTTTGGTTTTATTCTTGATCACTGCCTGATGTAGGAAACAGAGTGGTGTTTGTCCAAGATTTTTGATGTAATAGCTTTCTACAGGTCAGTTGTTTTTTTTTTTTTTTTTTTAATAGCCTTCTAAACTTCTTCTGTGAGTCATAAAAAGCAACTATTTGAGTAGGTGTAACTGTGAATGTTCCTCTGGGTCTCTGCACAGACTGCACAGAAAACTACCCTCAAAAATTATGGCAGGAATAATCTGTGTAGTGCTTCCTAAAGAACTGGCCAGGTATTACTGCAGTGTAATCCTCTAAACTTTTTGCTGTGGGTCTTAATCCTCCAAACAGGTATTTCTCTAATTCTCAGTTATGTGCCTTGGGACACCACTCAACAAAGTCAGTGATGTTGTTTCCTCTTCTTTCTCCCACTAGGCAGCAGGTCAGAGGTTTTACTGCCGGTTTTTGGATGGGACAGGAACTTGCTGGGAGCACATGAGGGGTAGGGGCTGATGTTGTATTTACCTTTGAATGGAGGGAGGGAGAGGGGCTGCTCAGTATTTGTTTTTAATCTGGCAACCAAAACATTCCTCATTTCCTTCCAATTTCTTGGAAGCTTTCTCTCATAACACTCACAAAACTCTCCCTATTGAGCAACAGTTTTGTTCCTTCTCTGAAGCAGGACTGCCTTGGGAATGTCCAGCTGGAGCACAGAGTAACCACAAGGCAAGCAATTACAAACCAAACATCTGCCAGGGGCTGTTCCTGCTGGAGAGGGTGACCCTCTGCACCAGGCTGGGGCTTGGTGCTGAGCTGGCGGGTCTCCAGCACCACTTGAGAGCTGGTGTGGGGAAATCAGGCACCATTCTGGTCAGATTCCAGACCAGCCCCAGATGAGTGGGAACATTTCTTCCTAACTACATCCATGTAGGAGTCAAAGAAGCTCCCAGGGGTGTTCACCAGTTGGTCAGTTTGAGGGGAGAAGCCTTTGAGGGAAGGACTTTCCTACACAGGGGGAAAGTTGTCTGTGCTCTGCAGTGAGGAGATGCCCCTGCTTTGGCCCTCTGGGAACTCTCTGTGCCAAACTGAAACACTGGCACAGGACTCCAAATGCAGCATGAGTGGGTGGGCTCCAGCCTGGTGGAGGCAGGCTGTGGGGTTTTAACTTTCCTGAAATTCAGGGCCATGGGGGAAGCCTGACAGGGGGTGAATATAGTGGGATAGGGGCCTGGAAGAAGGAGGAATTCTCAGTCTTGCCCTTACTTTCTATTAGTGCAGGTACACCTGTATCCTTTGGTGAAGTCCTCCTCACTCCTCTCCACCCTTTCAGTGAGGTCAGTGGAGCTGAGGAATGTGCACATGAATTTTGGGAGGGAGAAAATCACCCCTCACCCACACACAGCCCTTAGAGCCTACACTGTCCTAAGACTTAATTGCACCCTGTGGTATGATACTTTAACAAAAGATTAAGGAGTTTCTTGTGTTATTGGTACTCCTCCCCAGTCTGCCTGTGTCTGCTATCAGCTTCTGAGAGGCTGCCTGAAGCTCAGCTTTGTTGTCATTCCCCTAGATTGTGTTCTTGGTGTTTTTAGCCCTGCTGGGATCCTCCAGCAGCCATCAGGGAACAGCAGCTGGTCAGGCTTTGCTTTCAGACAATGCTCTGCAAACACAGGCCAGCACCCCACTGCTGACTGGGATCTGCCCCCAAATCCCATGGCAGGCTGGCTGGTGGGTAAGGGAAGAAGGAAGGGGAAGGAGTTACAGATTTTGGTCATATGATGAACCTCTGCCTCTTTCTTCATTGCACTCAGCTCCTGGAGGGGATGTGGCAGCAAGGGCTCTGGGCTCTGCTTCTGCTGAGGCACATCAGCTGTCAGGACTGAGGAGCACACCTCTGTACACAGCTTTTTGAATAATCACTCTTTAATCCTTAAATTTTAATCCTTAAAATCTTTAGTCCTGTATTACACCTATTGATAACTCAAACGTGCGCCAGGTCTTGAGTTGCTCTGCACTACAAAGTTCTGTGCAAGGATAATCTTACATTAGATTTGTAGCTTAGTAGCTCTCCCAGTTCCCATATAGGAGGAAAAAGAAAGATGAAATTCCCGTCTTGAGCCACGTGTCTGCATTCCAGGCATATCCCAGCCTCCCACAGGCTCCCTGAGAGCTGTGGGGAGCAGGAGGATGGGAGTTGAGCAGCAGTGAGTCTGTGTCACACTCAGGATGGATGTTTGCAGTTTCCAGTTCCCTGTTGTGTCTGCCAAGCTACATGGTCTCTGATTTAAAATTTTAAGAATGTACTATGAGCCATGAGAAAGCGAAATGATGCCAGTAATTCCATCAATCTCACCTGCTTTTACAATGTAATAAAAAAATTGAAAATTTTTCTGACTAGAAGTTCTAAGAATTATTTTCTTTGGAATTGTTATGAAAAGCTGACCTTTTTTATTTACTACAATTATTTTTTTCTGATACATTTTACTTCTAAATGATCAAGATAAAGATAATTTATTTTACTAGATCAGGGCATTTCGTGACTTTTTCAGCAGTGTTAAACCCAAAATTGTTAATTCTATTGGATTGAAAGAAAGATTAACATTGAATTCTTTGAAGTCAAAACAAAATATTTCTGTAGAGAACAGATACAAATTTAATGTTGCCAAAAACCCTTGCACAACACTACCAAGTCACTGCTCTTTTGGAGAATTGCTCTGTGGGTGAATTTCCAGCTAGATCTAACAGCAATAGAAAGAATGAGACTAGTGGGCTTTTTTCATTATTCCTAAGACTCTGTGGCAAATAATTTTTATAGGAACTTAGAATTAGAGGCATCTAATGAGAAGTGCCACAGCTTTTCATAGCAATATGATAGAAACAAACATAAAGTTATGAAACAAATAGAACGTTCTGAGCATTTAGTTTGGCAACTGCCAATTATTTTTTGAGTAGTTTCTGATTTCATCCTTGAAAACTGCTGTGGGCATGGCATCTCTGAGGGCTGTCTGTGCACCTTACTGGAAGGGAAGAAGTTTGGTTTCTCCTCTGCAATTGCCTTGGATCCAGTCATGTGCCTGTAGGGCAAGGGAGATTGTTTTGGTATTCCCCGTGGGAAATGCTCAGACTGTCTTTTCCTGGAGGTGATGAAATCCTGATCCTGCAGTGTCAGTTCTGTTTGCTGCTTTCTGATGTGTGATTTTGTTTGCCTTTCCCTGGCCTTGAAACAATTTCTACTGAATCAAGTCAGGTTATTACTACAGTGGGGAAATACAATTCACAAGAGAATAAGTGGTTCTGACCTGGCAGTTATTTCCAGTCTTTTCTTTCTTCCTTTCCCAGAATCCCTCCCCTTGCTCACTCCCCAAACTTCACAATCTCTCTGTGATAGTCTGTGATAACCTTTAGAAATATTTCCTTGCCAAAAGCCAAACCAAATTCTCCCTACCAGTTATTATCAATGCAGCACTGTAAATAGTCAGCAGTGACCTTCAGTTTTGTTTAAGCTGCTTTCTGCTTAAAACTGGCTTCCTACAAAATTCATCATCAAATATAATTCCCTACCAGATTTCTAATCTATTTGACCAGTTCTGAGGAAGGAGATGGCATTTTACCTATGGCAGATTGAAATTCAGTCCTAAGATCTGGGTTGCGGTTCAGAGCTCTGACTTTGTCTGATGCCTCCACTTCAGAGCCTGACCTTGTCTCCTTGTTGTTCTTCAGGTAAACCAGCCTTTCCAAAACATTCCATCTCTTTAGAGAATGAGGAAGTTATAATGTTTCCTCTATGTGCAGTCCCCAGAAGAGTTTTGAAGTCCTGACAGCCATCCTAATGAATCTAGGTGGTTGTTGGAGTACTCTCAAGTTGAAAAGGGAGCATTGTACATAAGTAATCATAAATTCTGTTCTCAGTAAACATTGAAACATCAGTGGATTTATTTTTAGTGCATTAATTAATTCTGAAAATTATATAGATGATCTTTCAGATGATGTTCAAAGTACAGAAATACTGCTGTATTAATAATGAGTACAAAATGTCTTCACAATATACAAATCATGACACCATCTATGTGAAGAGCAAGTACTCAGTGGCAAAGTGCACTTCAGTCTGAGAGCTGGAGTGTGGGCAGAGGCCACTGTAATCTGCAAATAAAAGATCTCTGTGCATATAAGACCTAGGCAGAAGTGTGGATATTGCACCACAGGATGAAAGGCTTTTCATTAGTGTTTTGCACAATATGTAAGAGTTTTCACAAATTCTAAAAGCTTGCTTGAACAAATGGTTCATTGTCTAGAGTCAATGTCCACTCCCATTTCCTGCTTTAGGTTCCTGTGACTTCAGCCAAAGTGAAATATCATTCTGAAGTTTTACTAAATCTTTAGAATTTTCATCTGTCCAACATTTAATAGATTTTACAAATAATATGAAGCAGTAACTTTGTATTAGGACAAAATATTAAAATTGAAGTTACTAGGAGCAGATGGAGCCTTTACCCATGAAGTTGGTCATGATGCTCAAGGAGTTTTACCTGGCTAATTGGGCTGACCTCCATGTACTTTTTGTTACAGACAGGCACTTCTGTCTCAGAGGTTTCTGTATTGTGGTATTGGCCTCAAAGATTGTCTCAGTCAGAATGCCTCAGTCTTAAGAATCATATGGAATAAAATTTGGGAGGGTTATAATTAACAATGAAGGTAATGACTAACTAAGATTGACAGCAATGAAAGCTTCCTGATTAAGAGTCCTGTAGCAGCTTATACAAGACATTTATTTTTGTTTACATGTTCTCTCTACAGTGTGTTTGTGTGATGTCATAAGGTTTTTACAGTGCTTCAAAAAAACTATATTTGGATTGCCATTGCCATTTGAGTTCATGTAATGTTATCTCTCTTTCAGGCATGTACAGCACCAACAAAATCAGTATCACAAGCAGAAATGGAACTTTAAAAACCCAAGCAAACTCCTGCAGCTACATTTAGTAAGAGAAGATTGAAGTGCATGCTAACCTTGACCTGAATGCCAAGGTAATGGTGATGAAAGATGGTACAGGAATGGGTGCCCCTCCCAGAGAGGAGCTGACTGAACTCTGCCAGGCAGCCCTACAGCCCCTGTGTTCCTGCAGATCCCTGCAGCCCCTGTGTTCCTGTGGGGAATCTGCTCCTGCAGATCCCTACAGCCCCTGTGTTCCTGTGTGAATCTCCCCCTCCTGCCCACCCTTTCCAGCAGTACAAGCACCCAGGTGTTGTGGTGGGCAGGAGCAGCACAGGGGAAGAGCAGGATGGGGCAGTGATGCCTCAGGGAGGGAGCTGCTGTAGGAGAGGGCCCTGCGAGTACTTCCCACCAGGAATTACCAGTGTTGGTGGCTTATGAAAGAATGAGTGAACTTTGTGTTGCTCTGGCAAGGGAAGTGCAGCTTGTCTGTATCAATCCATGTGTATCTGTCACCTAACGTTGTTTTGGTTTTGATACTTTGGAAGATGATGATTCACATTCAATTCTTGCTTCTCTGTTAGTCATGGCCTGGTGGCTGCTTTCCTTCCAGGGATCCCTGCCACGGCCAGAAGCTCTGTGTGGTGTGAGCAGCATTTGTTACACACTCACAGGCTCTGTTTGCCACCCTGATATGGGTCAGGTTTACAGGGCAGTGTTTGGGACAATGCAGAAACACATGCATGGAAAGTTTTTATCTATGCAAATAAAGGGAGAGGGATGACTGCTTCATGGGCAAGATAACAAGGGTGTTTAATGCTGAATTTCCTCTAACAGGAGCCAGCTCCTCAGCACTCACAGGCAGCAGCTGCTGGGCACTCACTGCTAAAGCAGCCAAATCCAGGCACCTGTAAATGAAAAATCCCTGTGGTGTGTTTATTCCAAACCATGTGGCTTCCAAGATCCTTTGGCATGTTTGGATTTTAGGCATGTTATTTTTAATACAGAGCCTCTTTCTAGCATCAGTAGTTAAGCTAATGTTGTTACTTACAAAAACAAATACGTTTTAATTGTGGTAAATCCTAGGGACAGATCAGGTCATGGCAAGAGCAGTAAATGACGGAGAGACCAAAACAAAGCAGAAAATTGTTGAACTCTGCTGCTGGCACTTATGGAAGAACATTGCATGTCTTTAAGGCTGTGCTCTGTGGAAAGAGGAGGCTGCTGGAGGGAGCACAAGCTGTAGGACATAAATCCTTGTATTAAGCAATACAGGAACTTCCTCCTATCTGAAGAGGAGGAAATTGCAAGAAAGATATACCCAAGCAACAGGTGAAGTCCCACATTGCCTAAGTCAACAGAATCCTACCTTGTATATGTGTGGTTTCCATAAATGCACAGGATTTTCTAGGCTGATGAAAAGTTAGGGAATTTGATATTTCTTTGTCTTCAATCTTTAGAAAATACCAATTAGATGCTGTTTGAAAAAACAAAGTTGCTATTTCTTGCAGCTTTTTCAGCATGTTCCTGTTGACTCTGGACATTTAACTTCAGGCAGTTGGCAGAGAGACAGCTGTAGAAAAATAATCAAGTTGTTAATGACACTCATAATGTTGTCAAAGTTATATTTATTTGTGAGATTGTCTGCCTAGATTCTTCTGAGCAGAATCCAAAATGAGAATTTTGAGTCTTGCTTTCAGATTTGAAATGCTGATATGAGCTTCCAGTTACATAAAGTTGAATCTAAATCTCACCACTGTAATCTCTTTTGACCCATATTTAACCATGAGCTTTCTGCCCATTTTTGAAGAAAAGTTCAGCAAGCAGTGAATACAACTGAGCTACAGAGAACTAGCAGCAAGTTTGTACTGGAGTGCTAAATACACACAAAATGAGCTGTGAGGGACACTTCCACTTCCATATTTATTTCTACCTTATCCTTGCCCTGGTGAGGTTATGTCTCTGAACAGATGAAATTGTGACCTTCTGCAGTTGTAGTTGTTGTTATGACTCTGTTCTTTATTGCAGAAAGATGCCCCATGATGTCGTGCTCAGTATATAAAAAGGAAGGAAGTGGCGGACGGAAATGGCGGACGGAAATGGCGGAAGGAAGGAAGGAAGGAAGGAAGGAAGGAAGGAAGGAAGGAAGGAAGGAAGGAAGGAAGGAAGGAAGGAAGGAAGGAAGGAAGGAAGGAAGGAAGGAAGGAAGGAAGGAAGGAAGGAAGGAAGGAAGGAAGGAAGGAAGGAAGGAAGGAAGGACGGACGGACTTTGGAGTGACGGCATTTGTCTTCTCAGGTCATGGTTCTGTGTATTGGGGCCTTGCTTTCAGGGATGTGGCTGAACTCCTGCCTGCCCATGGAAAAAAGTGAATTAATTTCTTGTTTTGCTTTGCCTGTGTGCGTGGCTTTTGCTTTCCCTATTAAACTGTCTTTTTTCAACCTGTGATTTCCTACCTTTTACCCTTCCAGTTCTCTCCCCCATCCTGCTGGTGAGGGAATGACCTGGGTGGCCTGTGGTGCTTGGCTGCTGGCTGGAGTTAACCCACAGCACACCCAGAGCTACAGGGGAGGCTTAAGCAGACAAAACTGGAGAGCCAAGAGTTGCCTCTTGCGCCAAGGATGGGGAGAGAGCCAGCCCCCTGATCCCCAGTTGTGATTTTACTGGAAGTGGGAATTGCAGTAAATCCGTGCAGTTTGTAACAAAACACATTCCTCCTGATTGAGCTCCAGTGCTTCCGCTCCTTGTGGTGTCAGACTAAATCTTGTTTTCAGCTTTTTGTTTCAAAGGCTGGGCCAGCCCCATGCTGTTAGTGTGTTTCACAACTGACCTGGTCCCCAGACCTTTGTGAGGTGACAATGTTACCTACTTTCTTGAACTTTTCACTCTTTGGCCTGTACTCGGTGACTGCTGCAGGTGGAACAGGCACTAATCCATTTATGCCTCTTCCTGCTCCCAAGTCTGGGGGAGGAGAGGGTTTGATAAAGGCTTTCAGTAAATTCCTTTTGAGTAAAACAGAGAAGGGAGGGTTATCTTGAGTCATCTTTGTGTTTAAACTCCAGCCCCTTCTATGTAAATAAATTACCTTCCTCAATGCCAGACCAAGTAACTTTAAGGAAAGTTTGAAAAAATAAACCTCACAACTTTGAAACAAACCACCCAGAAAAGAGAAACAGAGCCAGACAATTGACAGTATCTGGGAGTTGCCTCTTTGCACAGCTCCATGACAGCTATTGAAGCCTCCTGCATTTACACCTAGCAGGGTTTCACCTCATGTGTGTGTTTCTGGGACTCTGTGGGCAAAGAGGGGTTGCTGCATTTAGGACCACATCTGCCTGTTGGTGATCCCTCTTGTTTCATGGAATGGTGAGCATGACAAAATAGACCTTGTGGCATCTTGAAATGGGCAATTCTAACCAGGCATCCCTGGTCCTCAGGCTTTGTGAATATTTTAACTCATGAGAACTGTACTGGGGGCTTGGGTTGATGGCAAGCTGAATATGTCAGCCATGTCCTGTGGTGCATCAACCCCAGCATCAGCAGCCATTTGAGGGAGGGGATTGTCCTGCTCTGTTCTCTGCTGGTGCAGCCCCATCCTGAGTCCCATGTGCAGATTTGCTGCTTTTTTGTAAGAAGAACATCAAATTATAGAGCATGTTCAAAGGAGGGCAACCAAGATGGTGAAAAGGGCAAGACTTGGAGGAGTGTCTGAGGTCACCTGGTTTGTTCAGCTTGGAGAAGAGAAGGCTGAGGGACCTCACCACAGTCTGCCGATTGTTCATGGAGGGCAGTGGATGGGGGATGCTGATCTCCTCTCTCTGGTGACCAGCAAAGTATGAGGAAATGGGATGAAGCTGTGTCAGGGGAAGTTCTGATTAGACATTAGGAGAAGGTTCTTCACTGCGAGAGTGGCTGGTCACTGTAACAGGCTCCACATGTGGCCATGGCACCAAGCCTGTCAGGGTTCAAAGAGTGTCTGGAGAACATTCTTGGTAATTTGGGATAGCTTTAGATAGTCCTGTGAAAGGCAGGGAGCTGGACTCCATCTTTATGAGTCCTTCCAACCTGAGATATTCTATAATTCTATGATTCCTTTAGCTCAACATGGACTTGCAACACAGGAGGCTTTTAAGTCTTCCTCTGTTCAGTACTTGCTGACAGAGTCAGAGTTTGGAAGAACAAGGAAAAGACATTGCAACCTACAAGATTTGGCATAGCTTGGTAGGAGGTTACTGCAATATTTAAAGCAATTAACCTGTCTTCATAAGGTTCATTTAGCAGGCTTTGTGAAAATAGATATAATTATCCTAAGCTAATCTGGCAACTTCCATGGGAACCTACTGTGTCCCATTTGGGAAATAAAAGGAATTTTATGTAGCCTTTTGGAATCCAGTTTTCTGCCTGGTTAATGATTACTGCCTTTGCTCATACAGAAGTCCTGTGATCTGAATATACTGCAAATAAAAAAAGAAAAAAACTGTTACATCTGTTAGGCATCCACCTGACAGATGATGGTGTAGTTTAACAAAGAATTAGAACAAGCCTGACATTTCTTTCATGGTCTAAATAGTCTAATCCAGAGAAAATATAGCAGGCACAGAAACATTAAATTATTTGAGTTTTTCAAAACAGAATCTAAGGAATAGAATTCAGTAGAAGAAAATAAAATGCTAATAGAAGGAAATTGATGATAATTTCTCATTCTGAATAAATACAAGTATAAAATAATCACATTCTTTTACAAAAGCTGTAAACACCCTTTGACTACTAGCTTAAGCAAACTATGAGTCCATTGCTATCAAACTCTATCTTACATGTATAAACAAGAGGGAAAAGTTTATCTAAAAAGGAAGTTTTCTTCACTGAGTGAGACTCTACCTCTGATGGTTTCCAAATGTTTTGTCATAAAAAGAGCTGAAGGGGGACAGGAAGAATAAAATAGATAGAAAGGTGTTTTACTGTGTATTGTTCCACATAATTTTTAGGTTGTACTGGCATTTTATCTAAATGCTTTGTCCAATAGACCCAACTAAACTGGTGCACATGGGAGTTTGCTCCAGTACTCAAATGTTGCTATTGAACAAATAAATTCTCAGTTCTTGGCTCTGAATTTGCCCCTCAGCAGAGCCAAGAGCCATTGTTCCCAGTGCTGAGGTGCTGCCTGTGTGCAGGTGCTGCCTTGGCAGACAGCACATTCATCAGGCTCCATTGCAAGGTGTTCCAAACTGCCTGCCCAAGGAGGTCCCAGGTCATTGCTCGGGTTTGAAAACTTGGCCAAGGAGAAGGAGGAGGAGACTGGTCCTATCACCAGCAAAACCAGCCCTGTGGGTTTCAGTCCTCTGAACACACCTTGGTTTCTTCAGCAACTGTAAACACGAGTGAGCCTCCTAAAGAAAACAATTGTCATGGAACTTACGGAAGAGGAAGAAGTAGATATTTTTAGAAAGAGCTTGGAAGTCATCTGAGTGTCTTTGACCAACGTGGCCAACACAGGCTCCAAGGCTCATCTCAGCTTGGCTTGTACACAGGCTAAGCTCAGCATCTCAGCAGAGGGGCGAGGAATGGAGATAGTGATAGTAAACAAACAAGTTGTGCTTGCTGTCCTTCTTCCGCAATCAAGCTTGAACTTTGTCTCTTTCTCACCATCCTGCTGTGAAATTGGAATTTCTGTTGTGATTGCATGTGGCTTAGGTTTTGTGTATGTTGGTTAAATTGTGTCTGGGTTATATATCAGTTGGTCCACACTGGAAAACACAAAAACAGATGCAAAGGCATTTCTCAAAGAGAAAAGGAAATAGTCAACACACACCTCCCCCACACTTTTTCTACTTCATTTGCAAACTCTTCTTCATTCATGACACAAATTAAATGTGACCAAAAATTTAGAGCCTAGCAGATTTCAGTAACAGTGAGCAATCAGGTATTGTGACCGGATAAAAGAGACTTGGAAGTACATTTCAATCCAATGAGGCAGATACAGCCAATTGACTCAGAGAGAGAGAGTTGCAAAAAGACAGCTGAAGGGTTTGGATAACATCACAGAGTTATTATTTCATTATTGTAAGGTTTCATAGCGTCATCACAACATTTGAGTATGTGATGAATCTACCATATTGTTTAAGCATGGGATACACAACATTGACTCTGGAGCAATAGCAGCTGTGATTTCTTGTTCTAATGCCTGATCTCAAATCTTTGGATGCCCATGTCCTCTCAAATGTCATCTCAGCAGAAGAGCTGAGTGGGGGAAATGCTACAGGTCTTTACTGGCTTTAGTTTTTTTTTTTTCCTCAGAAGAAAATCTTATCTTTTCTGGCATTAGTCAAGCAAGAATTTCTGTTTCATGGGAAATGTGAGGAGATGACCTATGTACTGCTTTCTGCCTGCTGAGCCTGTGAAGTATATAATAGCCATAATATACCCAAACTGCATCTGTGGGCTTCAGACTTTTTTCTGCCTTTTCCTGCTGAATTGCTGCTCTATGACTGTCCAAGCCCTGTTTTAATTTTTTTCCTATAACTTTAAATGATTTTAGGATGTTAGAAGCTTTTAGTTGTTCTATTTCATTATTTTTTTCTTTCCCTCATCTCCAGCAGGCTTTTGCTTTGGTATTGATTTTTTGGAAGTTTTTTCTCTCTTTCAGGAATTTCATTTCCACTACTACAGGTTCAGTAAAACTGATCTCAGGACTTTTTAGCAGAAATGTTTGCTGTGACAATATTACACAGGCCACCTCTGATTGCCTCTGCTCACTCTGAGATGAGGATAAGCTCCTGGCTGTCTTCTGAAGGTAAAAATAGTTTCAGTGTAAAGCAAAACCTGACTGCTTGCTTCAGCCTAGATTTCCACCCTCTTTACTTAATTTCATATAAAAAAGGCAAAAACCTGTTCACCTGATAGGAAGGAGTCTGGACTAGAGGTACATTCCTGCCTGAGTTGTTCTGTTTCTGAGCCTGTTGTCATATAAATGCTCAGGTTAAGTTGAAAGAAAAAAAAAATAAAGGAAATTACAACAAAATTTAAAAGATATTTTGAAAATAAAAGTTTAAAAATTATGTTACAGTATGTTTCCCTTTTAATTTTTTTAAATGCCTGAGCTTTTTGTTGAATTTGAGATGAGTTAGTTCTTTGGAAAGTCAGCTCTATGGAGTTTGCCATTTAAAAAAAGACATCTCACCTCCATTGACTTCCTCCTAAATATTTTTCTCTTTATAACACAGACTAATACAATCTAATCCTCTGCAAAAATAGTTGTTTGTTCTGTTTCCAGTGGGGAACTACCTTTAAACAGTAAGCAAAGAAACACCTCAATAAATAAATGTATTAAGCTGATAAAGAATTTAGACTTACTGGTTCTACTTTATCACCTTTCTAGGATCAACAGCTTTTCAAATGGCTGTAGAATAGAATAGAATAGAATAGAATAGAATAGAATAGAATAGAATAGAATAGAATAGAATAGAATAGAATAGAATAGAATGGAATGCCTCTTCTGTTTGTAAACTTCTGTCTTCAAAGTTTGCACCCTTGGCCTCCCTGCTCTTTGTCCCTGCCTGTGGTTCCCCATGTTCAAAGGAGACTTAATCCAGACTGTGCAGAGAAGGGAGGTCAGAATAACCAGAGGAACTGAGATGTGACTAGAGGAATTTGGTTTATTTACCTTAGAAATGCCAGAGTGGGAGGAGATATGACAGGTCTCAGTAGAAAAGGGCAAGAGGAAAGACAGAAGGAAAGGGGAGAAGTGGGAGAAAAGCAAAGGAGGAGAATAAAGTGAATTAAGCACAAGTACAGTTGTTAAAGGTACATTTTGTCTTCAGAGGTGTCAGATTGTGGAAATGCTCCATCTGGAGGAGCGTGTGGAAAACCTTAACAGGTTAAATTGAGGTTTGATCACTTTGAGAGGAATGGAATGAGGCTACTGTCCACAGAATGTTGGATTGTACAATCTAGATCTGCCTGTCTCCTAACTCCTGCTTTGTGCCCTCTGACACCACAGTGACCCTTCCTACTAAAGAAGACAACTAGGATAAACCCTTGCAGATCATCCATTCTAACAATTTTTTGTAGAAATATTTACTTCCTTTTTCCTGACCCTGTAATAGGAATGCTTGATATATTGTTTGGTAAAGAAGATCCAGGTGCCAAGTTGGCAAATATCCTTTCTATTTTGGAGCAAAGCTAGCAAGTTAGCCATTTGCAGTGTTTTATCATCTGTGACCTGAGTGTGCCTGTGAATCTCCTGACCTTGCTCAGAGTGCCATGTGGTGATTGTGTTCTTGTGTTTGCAATCACTATCTTTTGAAACTAAAGGCCTAAAACAAGTGTCCATGTCATTAAATATTATGCTTAAAATATTCAGACTAGTAGAGATGTTATCTGCCCTTGATTTAGGCAAATAAGGAAGGACCTGACTTCAACCTTTATATAAACAGCCAGCAGCATAGCAGTAAATGTTTGCTAGCTGGCAGATGGAACTCTTCTCTAGGTTTCAGTTTCCTCTCCACCATCCACATCCACTTCATAAGCCAATGCATGCCCTTGGAGAAAGAATATTCATTGCCAATTGAACCCTGGAAAGCCTTAGATAAATGTACCAGGATTTCTGATTGAACTCCTATCACCAGTAGTCTTTTAGTCTTTGATGGGAAAATGTTTCTTTTACAGCCTCCTTGTAATCTTATTGAGGTTAAAAAATAAAAAAAAAAATCTATTTATTTAGTGTTACAGGTATATACACCCAGGTTAATTCCCAAGTGCATGAAATTTGAATGTAAAGGAAAAAACATGATTGTTTTCTTAGTTAAGCAGAGGATTAAACACAGCTCTCTTGTCTGGCTTTACTTTCTACCACAATGATTCCTCAATGATTCCTCCTCTGCTTCAACATTCACTTAGCAGGGAAGGGCACTAAAAGGAGGGACACAAAGCTGTGTAATTTAGCCTGTTAAGCCACACTGTATATGGGCAAAAGCCAAGACATGGGAAGCATTGAAACATCAGAGAAAGAAAGCAGCCAATATTAAGTCCTTGCTGGAAGGACTTGTGTCAGGGTTGTCCCTTTTACTACGAGTGCCCAGTTTAGTATCAGTGTCATCTTCATGCTGCAGACAGACCTGGGACCGTCCCTCAGTGTCCCAGTAAAGAAGGCAACTATCATTTATACCCTAGGAAGATTCAGATTCAGGCAAATTTTGTTCTGTTTCCATGCACATGTATCAGAATAGAGGTGACCAAGCTATGTCCTGAACAATTCCTTCTAAATGGAACTATAGTCCAGTATCAACATTCACTTTGCAGGGAACAAATTAAAAAAAATAACAACAGCAAATGAACCCCTCATTTCAAAGTGAAAGCAAATTTTCATGTAACTAACAAAGCCCTGCCACACAGGATTGTTTCATAACCACAGAAACTTTTATAAGTATGGTTGCTTCCACAAACTGGACAATTGCTGGCACTACAAGCACCACTGGAAACAATGCTGTAAATTTACCTTTTGGTTAATATCTACCACCAGAATGTCCTAAATGAAATGCTACCTTGAAACATTTGTAGAAGGAAGTGATATGTGCTTAGTTAATGAAATTCTGCAAAGTGATGATCAATAAACATAGAATCTTGTGGTTTGGACATAAACCATCAATTTTTAAAATGAAAATTAACACTCAAAAATTACTTTTCCAAATTTTCTCCATACTGCAGCAGCTCTGGAGTGATTGCAGTAAGCCTTGAATTATCAGCCCAGAAGTGCATGGGATTGGGTGGAATAATGGAGAGAAGTTTCCTGGGACTTTTTCCAGGTGCTGCACTGTGCAGCTGGGAAAATTATCATGTTACATGATGTCTTTGACTAAATCATCTAATCACATTACGTGATTAAATTCTTTAATCAAGGTGGGTCCTCTCTATTCAGTAGCCTGAAAATATGATGTGTGTTAACTGCATGCCTCAGGCTGCTAAAACAGGGCAAATACTCTTATATATACTGGTGTGGGAGGCATGGCTGCAAAGCATGTATCTGGGTATGCAAACAAATACAATCTCTGTGCACATTTCTTGGGTTTGAAGTAGCCGTTCTACATAAACTCTGAGGCTTGCTATTATTTTTAACTTCTTACTGGGTACCACGACTCAGCAATAAATTTGTAGGGCATTTTTTCCCACGGTCCTATAAGCAGTTGCAAGTGCTCTGTAATGTGTGGAACAGTCCTGGAGACTTCCCATCATGGACAGAAAATCTGGTTCTCTCCTTTGGCTTTTGCAACTCTTCATAAAATACCAAAACCAAACCAACAGAGAGAAGGTGAGCCTTGGGGAAAAGAAAGACAACACTGTATAGCCAGCACACCTAGACTGTCACCATAAAGCAGAGCATTTCTCACAGCTAGGCCCCTTTGGATCTGTATTTGATGTCCATCACAGTTTATTGGTACCTTTCCAGGAACTGATTGACTGTTTTTAGTAGTGTCTCTCTGACTTGTCCTGGTGTTCCCTGCCAAGTGTATAAACACATCTTCTTGTGTCTTGCTTCATCTCATGGGAAGGACGTCAGTGCACTTCCTTGCTTTGCCTTCCTGCACTCCTGTTCAAACTCTACTCCTTTGTTTGCCAGTCAAGGAGAAGTTTATAAGGAGGAGTGCAGGAGATTATAACACTGCCAGACCAAGATTATGCAAAGAAACTAATGACTGTATAAAAGTTTGGAAAGCTTCACAATCCAGAGGTGTCCAGATGAGTGCCAAATGTTGATATACCAGATATCAGCCTTTATATAATTGCCCCAGCTTTAAGGAAAAAAACCCAAACATGTCTTCATAATACTTTTTTTCACTTGAACATTAAAACCAGCCACAGAAAATGCAGGTCCTTTGAGAACAAAAAAAAAAAATAACAGTGTAAAATTTCATACATTAGTCTTCAGCTTTCAGGAAAGTGGAGTGTACATTTTTTTAACCTCTGGAGTACAACATTTGTAGGAGCGGGTGCCCTTAGCACTACAGAGCAGCTGTAACCTAGTGGAAGCAGGTTGTTGCCATTGGGTATAAAATAATTTCAGCAATTCACCTTTCAGAGGTACAGTTGCACTGAGACCTCACATCAGGACAGTATTCAGCCCCTCACCTTTCTGTACTCAGACTCCTTGAAGTCTGACAGAGACTTCAGCCCTTCCCTCAAATCAGTTAATGTGGCAATTCTGTGGAACACGAATCCAAAACTGTAATCCTAGAAGCCTCATGCTGAGATGCTGCCTAACACATTTAAAATCTGTGAACCCCGAGTTTAGGCACAGGAAATCAGGCAAAGTCCAGAAAATCTTCAGTGCTGGGAGTTCTGAGAGGCTTGGTTAAAATCAGTATTTCATGAGAAAATGGCTTCTCTTTGGCTGTTGGGTCAGGTGAGAGTGTGCTGAGAGGATCCACCCCAGAGCAGGTGTTGCCACTGCTGCCTTGCTAATGGCAGGGCCATGGGAAGCAGGGAGTTGCCTTCACATCCCTTCCACCCTGCCATTCCCTGGCCCTTTGGGCTCAGGTATGGCTGTTCCTGATCCTGCAGGAGAAAAGGATGGTCTGGGCTCTGAGGATGCCTGTTCAGGAGAGCCTGAGCCAGAGGGAGAGAGCCTGAGGGCCTGGAAAGGAATGTCAGGGGAGTGACCACATTTGTGGCAACCAGGGTGAGTGTTGTGGGTGGTAAAATAACTTATGGTGTTTCTCGTTGAAGCTTTTCTTCCCAGTCAGTCATGGATTATTTTGGGGTGGTCAACTTTCTTCCTTGCTTAAGGGGAATACAAATGCACACCCTGATTTTAGAGGGGAGGATGTCCTGTGCTGAAGCAAAAGAAATTACAGGGTCTAATGCTTGAGACCACTGCAGATCACATGCTCTCTGCAAAACCTGTGCTATATTAAATACTTGAGCCCTACCTCTACTACCATCCGTGAAAAAAGGTAAAAAGACCAATTTCTTTTAGAAAGAATTTTTAAGTCTAATGAAGAAAAGAGTTGTAGGAGATCCAGATAGCAGAAGGAATAATATTAATACCTCTTGTATTTAACTTCTTTTAAATGCCTTTTTTTTTCAAATTGTGAAAATGCTCAGCTAAGTAATTGTCCTAGTGTCCCTGCAAATCTTGTTTTTTTTTTTTTTGTTTTGCACTCAGAATCATGTTATTGCAGCAGGTGACTTTATGGCATTACTACTTGATATGACGTTTTTTTATCTTACATGAGAAGCTCCAGTGGGTTGGATGAGGCTCTTTTTGAGAGTAATTGCTGACCTGCAGGAACAGGTATTGCACAGAGGAAAGTGTTGATGGAGGTATTTCCATTCCAAAGATATCAGGCAGGACTAACAGCCCGGCTTTTGTCCTTTTGTGAAGGAGGACAATCACAAAGATAATTCTCTTGGCTATCACATGGCAAGACTGCATGTCAATATGTAAAATTACCTCAAGGAAAGGGCTAAGCTGAAAGATCTTCTTTTTGCTGTGTGATAGCCATTACTTGTATTTCAAAGCCTTTCTGTTAGTCAAAAGCTTCTCAAGAATATGCATTTATGTTATCTTCTGTGAAAAGCTTTTTCTTTTTTTTTTTTTTTTTTTTTTTTTTTTTAGCAATTAGCAAGAAAGTATAGAACTGGGGGGCTGGGGAACAGAAACTCCCTACCAGCATCTCTTGGCTGTGCTGAACTCCAGAAATATTGGCACTTGGTTTTGGGGAAGAATTTAAAAATGAAACTCTTAATGATTGATGAACTCAGTACAGCACATTTGAAAATTACTAATGTACTCACTCCTAGGCTTTATTTTGCTCAATTAAAAATGACTCCTTAGTTTCTACTGGCCCCACCTCTGAAATATTTCCTAATAGAAAAGTCATTATATTCTGACACCTGTATGCTCCCTGATCATTAAGTTTTGATAATTGCATGCTTCCAGTTTTTCATTTTCCCATACTTTATCTCTCCCCTTTCCTTCATTGCATCTGTTGTTATGTCCTCCCTCATGCGATACCCAAGGTTTTGTGTTTACAGAGCCTTTCAGTTGCTCAAAGACAAGTTGAACGTGTTTGGAACCTGCCTCTAGGATGGTCAGGGAGGGGGCCGGTAGAGTGACACCTGCCTGATGCACCTTGGAAAGGCCTGGATGTTTGTTTGGCACAAGGCTGCAATGATTCATGGAAAACTCAGATGCTCTGTGCCAAAAGCCAAAGCAGAACTGAGGGGATTAGGAGCCCTGAGCTGCAAATGCTGGTGTTCACTGTGCTTTGGTAACTCTAATGCAAGTCTGGATTTCAGCAGAGATTTCCAGATGGTTGTGTGGTTTGAACATCTTCGACCTTTATCAACATTTAATCCTTTCTTGATTGCTTTTCTCCTTATTGTATATGGAGCTCTGTGTTTGAGAACAACCTTTTTTTCCTGTATGGCAACTTCAGTAATCTCTGACTGATTGATGAGCTCTCAGGGTCTGGAGAGAGGCAGTGTTACAAGAAAGACCATGTTATCCTGGAGTTTTAGTCAGAGGGTAAAGTGATTGAGGAGCACATTCCAACTCTTGAATAAAATTAACTGGAGATCAATGTTCCATAGATACAGAACTGTCAATCTTGCCAAGAGTCATGAAAACACCTTGATTAATTTTGTGGTTGGAGACCTGTGGCTTCCTCTTGAGTGGCTGGGACAACAAAATCTTCCAGGCTCGGTGTGGTAGAAAAGCAATTCTGCAGAACCTTTCAGTTTTATTGGTATATTTTAATTTATTTCTGTCTTATAAGTTTTTTCTACATGCATATGTAAAACTTCCCCATCGCTAACTTGATTACTGCATATAATATTAATGATTTGCAGGTTGCAACTTGCTGAAAAGTCCTGAGGGCAAATCTGCTTTCCATATAGTTTCAAGTCTCCACCCATATTATGAGCATGACTTCGAAGGCTTAAGCATTTTGCATTTGTAGCACTTTTGCAACTGTTCCTTTGTAAGGAGATAAATGAGCGAGCTGCTTCTTTTGAGTTGTGATAGAAGACTGTCCATAGAGGCAAGTAGGAGTGACCTTGCTGCATTTCTCACCTCTGAGGTGGCTTTAGAGATGAATCCAAAAGTCCTGAAGTTGGAGAAAATTGGATTAAGCACCTCGTTGTGATTTTGCCAATACAGGTCTTTAATATGATTATGTAATTTGTAATAGAATGAATTACTGTTATGTTAGTGAACCAAACTTATCACACAGTGCTGAAAACTTCTGATGTTTTTCTGAATAAAATTTTTTCATGATTTCCATTTAATGAAAAAATATTTGTGGCTTGAGATCCATATTGAGTAGATGTGTGTGTCCTGGTGGTCTGTTGAGCAGCAGCAATGAACATCCCAGTTATGGAGAAAAGCAAAAACTGATTAAAAATAAGAATCCAGGAAGGATATATAATACATCAACTCCTTTTCACATGAGCAAAACCTCCTCACCCTGGAGAGATTGGCAGCATTGGAAGGAAAATTTGCTTCCTACCTTTGTTGCACAAACAGTTGGATGAACCATTAGAGCCAGGCAAGCCAGTATTGGCATGAGGCCTCTTCAGCAAGTAATTCCCAGACTGTGTTTTGCTACAAACCCTGTCTGCTTCCACAGGTACCTCTCTGGAGTCACAGATGGCCATTTCAGAAACTGTTGCCTTTGTAATTTGTCCTTGACAACGCCATCTTTGCCTCTCCATTCTGTCTTCTAAGCAGAAGGGCCACTTCTTGACATGCCCTCCTTGTAGATACACTTCCACCTTGCTTACAGCAGGCTCACAGTGAAATAAGACATTTCTCACCAGATGGAGAATGCTGCCTTGCTTTCATGGGCTACTAGACCAATGATTGATTTTTTTTTTGTTTTTAAGTTAGTGGTAAAGGTTTGGTCTAAGTTACCTGTGTGTTTTCTGCCTTGCTTCGCCTGTTTATAGCAGTCTGTCTGATTGTCTCCTCTAAAGAGTGTTACATTGCCAGTTGAGTTCTGGATAAGAGTAATTATATGCTGTTGATAGACAGTTAAATGATTTAGATCATCTTCCTCAGATCCTGAAGGCCAATATGGGGTTTTTTTTGTTGTTGTTGGTTGGTGGGTCTGCGTGTGTTGGGCTGCTAGGATTCAGTGCATTCTGAAGTGATTTGCAAAGTGAGTTTTCTGGTCTTTAGCTCACACCAGTTGGAAGGGGTAAATGAACCCCAGCTTTGTCTGCTGAATCAGTTTTGGATGTGTGTGTCAATGTTAGTGCCAATATTAGTAAGCATTGCTATCACAGAAGATAGAGGTTAAGAACAGAATTTACTCATCGTATCCCTAAATAAGCACATCAAACACAATCTGCTGTATCACCAGAGCTATTTGTGTTAGCTAAGGGCAATACCCAACACCTGATAATAGCACTGGTGCAACCAAATGGAAAACACAGGTATCTCACTGCTCCTTGGAAATGTCTGAATTGTTTGCTGTATTCTCAGCATGTTAAGATTATAATTAATTCATTTCTAATTTTTCCCCCCATTGGATTAACAGAAGATTCAGTAAATGGCATTGATAGTAATCCAGAGGTGCTTTCCAAACTAGAAAGATTACGTCAGTCAGGCTGCTGGTCAGGAGATGGGATATCTCATCTATGGTAGAGCCAAACTGGCCCTGGTTTGCTGGCTGATAATTCTGTATTCATAGCTGAGACATTCCAGGGGTGACTGGCTGGCATGGTGCTTGGTTGGTGAGCGGTGATCCCAGCTGTGAGGAACCAGCCTCAGGGATCAACCTGATGGACTCAGCCCCTAGTGAATGCAAGGGGAGCTGCTGTGCTGTTCGGCTGCAGAGCTAACAGGAGAAATACAGCCCTGCTTCAGGCACAATCCTCTCTGGAGATAGTCCTCTCTCCTCTGCTCACTGTAGACAGTCTGCAGAGGCTTGTTTTCTTTAATTTTTATTTATTATTTTCTCCCAAAGCCTGTGTCCTGTCAGGACAGTGCACCTGTACTTGCTTTTTGTTCCAAAGGTAAGAGTATTCTGGCATCTTTCCAGTATCTAAAATATAACTCTCCTTGAGAATTTGCTGCACAGGGTGATAAAATAAAATCTTATGTTTCATTCCCAATTTACAGATGCTGTTCCACACAGTCCTCAGTCCTGGTGTACCTCTTTGTTGTGGCTAGATTGAAACACACTGGGTAGCACTTTGCTAAATGAAAAGTCCACACTAATTTAGACAGAAAAGGTATTTGTCAAGGTGTGGATCTGAAAAAGCCATGGAAAAGACCATTTATAAACAGGAGAGAACAATTAAGCAACCAGACAATCTGTGTCTCCTCATGTCTGTACACAGAGTGTGCTTTGAGCAGGGTGTTAGGTAAAGCCTAGGGAAGGTCACTATGACAGCGAGGGTCAGTGTTTGATGGGGGATTGGCAGTCCTGAGGTAGAAAACAAGGAGAGTGTGTGGGTAGGTGTTGGAAGAGCAGGAAGAGGGGAAGGAGTGGGGAGACATGCTAGAAGTGAAGGTGTGTGACAGAGAGGCGGCCAGGCAGGGGTGCAAGCAGAGCTGAAGAGCCCAGAGTGGGGGAGCGAGCCCGGGCAGGTTGGCGGCAGGGAAGTGGGTCGGGCTAAGGCGAGGAGCGAGGGCGTGCGGAGGGCAGGCGGTATTTAGGAGGGGAAGTGGGCAGGTGACCGTGCGAGGTGTTTGAGGCAGGTGGGTGTTCCCGAGGAAGCGGGCGCGGGGCCGGGGGAGGGTCAGCGGGCCCGGGCTGCGAGGGGCTGCCCCGGGGGCGGGAGGCGGCCCCGCCCGGGCCCCGGGGCAGCGCAGGGGCCGCGGTTCCCGGCAGGGCAGCGAGGGGCGGGCGGCTGCCGGCCCGATAAAGCGGCGGGCGGCGGGCGGCGCGGGCAGAGCGCAGCGGCGGCAGAGATGGGGATGCTCAGCCTGCCCGGCTTTCTGTCCTGCGGGAAGAAGAAGGTGAGGCGGCGGGGGGAGGCTGGCCGGAGGCTCCCGGGCAGGTGGGGTGCCGAGGCACCTGGGCAGGTGTGCGAGAATGTAGGCGAGTGTGGGTGCACCTGGGCAGGTGGGTTGTGGAGGTGCCCAGGTGGGCGTAGCGGCGCTCGGGCAAGCAGGGCGCAGGTATGTCGGCAG
This sequence comes from Melospiza melodia melodia, assembly GCF_035770615.1. Taxonomy (NCBI): domain Eukaryota; kingdom Metazoa; phylum Chordata; class Aves; order Passeriformes; family Passerellidae; genus Melospiza; species Melospiza melodia. The sequence goes on along the minus strand of NC_086209.1, from coordinate 12,971,736 downwards.
CTGAGGGCAGGTATGAAGTTGTCTGTGCAGGCGAGATTCAAACAGGTAGCGGAAGGTAAAGTGGGATGAGCTCCTCGACAGATGTACAAGGCGCTAGGACAGGTGTTTTTTAAAGTGAGCATACAGGTATGTGCTGATGTGAACATCTGAACAAGTATGGGGGCGTCTGTAGGGGCAGAATAGAGGAGTGTCCTGCAGCTGGTAGCACAAAGGAGTAAGGCAGGAGTAAGGCAAAATTGTGGAGGTGTTTGGGCTCTCTGGGGGGGACCCTCTCTCACAGGTCTGTGCTGTCCTGCCAGGGACCAAGTGGACTGGCACCCAAAAAAATGACTCTGCCCGTCCTGTCTGGCTGGTCAGCTATCCCAAGGTGCGTCTCTGGACAGAGAAATGATGATATGATTGCCCTTCCTGCCTGGTGGGTATCACAAGCCTTCCCTCTTCTCTCCAAAGGACGTCAGTTTCACATATGATGGAGATACCGGTTGCACTGATGAGAACGTGGACCGTGGCAACTGGGCAAACAAAGCCGAATACCTGCTGTCCATGGTGGGCTATGCCGTGGGCCTGGGCAACGTCTGGCGCTTTCCCTACCTCGCCTACCAGAATGGAGGAGGTACCTGTGCTGAACGGCAGGGTCACAGGGGGGGCACACCTTGCTATCCCCAGGAGAGAGCAGAGCAAGCTCCAAGGGCCAGCTCTGAGGCTGGGCATGTTCTGTTAAAGCTGGATGTGAGCTCTACCACCCTGGGAACTGGGATAGAGCCTGCTCATGGGAAAGGGCACTAAGAGGCACCTATGTGCTTTTTTGGTACCAGCTGAGAAGGGAAATAGTATTTAGTTTGAGTTGCAAATTTCTACCTGAGAATACTATCTTCTGAATTACTCATAAACAACTTGTACCTTTTTGTCCATGTGCCAATATCCTCTCCTTGTCTAAATAGCTGCTCTCCCTCCCCAGTGCTTACCCTCTGGTAAGTTTATGTTATATACCATACCTGGTATGTTTATAGAGAACAGTGGAATCCCCTCTGCACCTTTGTTTTTCCATGGAAACACTCTAAGCCGGAATAATTATCTCAGCTCAATAATTACCCAGATCAAACACTTGGGAAGTGTGAGACAGGGAGAGCCTCTACCTGCTTACACAATGAACTAGTGGCAAAGCCACGCAGAGGCACTGGCTTCCTTGGCTTGTATTCCAGAGCTTTATCTACTTGCCAGGCGACCCCTGGTAATTAAAGAGTGCCTAAATAGTAACTGCAGAGAACTTACTTGTATGTACCTGTTTGCTCTGCCTAACTCTTGTTGAAGTAAAATTTTGGGCTGTAAAGGCAGTACAACCCACACAGCTACACATGGAATATAAGGAGGCATCTCCAGTATGGAATTTTTATTGGAGTGACATGGGTTGGTTTGAATTACTTGAAGTTTTGTTGAAGAAAATTGTGAAAACCAAGTAAGTTGTGATGTCAGCCCTTGGACTAGATCTTTTTTTTCATCTGCTGCAGCAGAGACTTTGCATTTAAAGCATATTTGTGCTGTTGCTTGCATCCTTTTCTGTGCCCCTTGCCCATGATTGATAAAGACAACTGTTACATCCTTGTTTTGAAACAGAGGAGTAATGCAGTTAATTCTGTGGGACAATTTACTTCCTGAAATTTCATCTGGTATTTGCAGTTCCTTGCAGAACTGGGTCCTTGATTGCTTTAAATTCACTGAGAGTGATGAGGACAGATTCCTGCAGGGATATCGTGTTATGTTTATGAAACTCGTGCTCTCGCTTTCCCTGTCTTCTGTGCACACACAAAGAAGTGCCAGTCCCTTTCACAGAACAAGGCGCTCACTGATATCAGGTTAACATGCACTGTTAAATGGACTTGAACAAGAGCCATCCTGAGATGATGTTTGACACAGGACTCAGCCAACCATTGAAAATAATCTTCATGCTTTGATGTCCAGTACCTGCTTAACAGGGCAGTTGCAAAACACAGCTGAGCACACACAGGAATGGTTCTGTTCCTCTTTAAATTAAAAGTTGGAGGATTAAATAGGAAGTGGACAAGATGCACTACAGTTAAGCAGCATTCTTACTTGTATTAGAGCACATCCTCAATAGTTTTTTATAAAATGAATTTACTTTCTTTTAAGAGAAGTCATTCTTTTAAAATCAGTTCTGACATTCATTGCAGGTACTACTTAGTCTTATAGAAAACAGGACTTAGAAACAAATCTCTCTATTTCAAAAATAAGCACCTCCAGTGGGGAGCAGGGGAGAAAGGAGGAGTATAAAATGTGATAAAACTGTGGTGAATACTGAAAGATGGATTGTTTTCTCTGTGTGTGTGATTGTGCTTTTCCCCCCATTTTTTATCTCCTCTCAGGTGCTTTTCTAATCCCCTACACCGTCATGCTGGCGTTAGCTGGCTTGCCCTTATTTTTCATGGAATGTTCCATTGGGCAGTTTGCCAGTCAAGGGCCAATTTCCGTCTGGAGAATGCTACCATTGTTTCAAGGTTGGTTTTCTTATCTTTCCGTTTATTCTAATAATAAACTGTTGTGAATTAATGATTTCTTAATGAAGTTACTAATTGTGAGACACCGATATCTGTGTTACCAGTGTTCTGTCCTCAGGTATATACTTCCTCATTATTCAGTTAATAAACAGATGCTGAGTAAAGATTCCCCCAGAAAGGCTCTTGGTTATGAAAGGTTTTGTCAGAGATTCTTGTGCTCAGCAGCTCCACCACTCTCACTCCATCTGTCCAGGCAGAAGGAAATATCTCTGTTTTGCCGTGTGAGGGAAAAACTCAAGTAAAATAACTTGTGTGCAACAGATTGAAAGCAAACTTTAGAAGTTGACTTTATCACTGGTTTATTATACTTCACGTCCAGTGTAGCTTGTGAGGCAATTGTGTGTTGGATGGGTTAATTCTGTATTTGGCTGCCAGTGTGGGCACAGGCACGTGGGTCTGGGTGCTCTGTGCAATCTTGTGCACAATCAGTGAGCAGCTGCCTTGGGAGTCACCTGCTGGTGGGATAAAATAGCCTAGATTCTGGCTTTGTAAAGTGGGGTGCCTCTTGAGATAAGAGAAATCGTTGCGTGCTGTAGTGGTAGTTTGAGTTTGGGGTGATGGTTTGTATTTCAAACGCTCTCAAAGGAGATTTGTTTGGAAACAATTAACAATGCGCTTTACTCATGCCTGTCCATCCTGGTCCTGTACCAAGGGTGTAAAGGACTCTGCAATGGTTTTGTTTGTCTTAATCTACCAGAGGAGTTAACGTAGGAGAAGTTTCCTTCGGATACAACAAGAATTTGCTTGTCACCTAGAGAAACTGGTTGCCCCAACATTTACTCTTATTACCAGTCTCTGTTCTGCAGCACAAGAAACTTTCACGAAAGCAGTCTGTCTATCTTAAAGCAAAAGGTTTTAAACCCAGCATATATTTTATATATCTGTAAAGACAGCAACTTATTTATAGTTTCTAAGATGACTGGTATGGTTTGTCAGGCTTTTCCAAACTCACAGAACAAAACTGATTTAACAAGGGGGAGAACAGTAATATTGAGAAGATTTACTGTGGTTTAAAGCATTCATTACAGTGGTATCTTTAAAAGGGCTTGGGCAGTCCTAGTAGAGTTTGTTTTACTTTTGTAAATTTCCCTCTGAATGGGGAGAGAACAAAATACTGAATTTCTCCTTTAGACTTTGTAAATAGTGCATTTTTCTATGGGCCTGATTCAAATTGTGTTTCAAAAGCATGTTTGAGATGGTCAGTTTGGATCATATCCATCATTTAATGGGTTTGAAATGTTGCTGTTTGTTGCTGTTAAAAAATATTTTAAAACCAAACAAAAACCAATTTGAACTTCTTCCCAAGTTGCCTTTTAAAACTCAAGTGAAGGCTATTTGTTTTGGTGGGAGGAGGGGTTTTGCAACCCGAGTTTGAGGTGGTTAAGATATTTTGTGTTTCTCTTTCCTAGGAGTGGGCATCACAATGGTCATCCTCTCAACATTTGTGACTATCTACTACAATGTTATCATTGCTTATGCACTCTACTATTTATTTGCCTCATTTCAAAAAGTGCTGCCGTGGTCAGATTGCTTTTCCTGGTCAGATGATCTCTGCAGCAAGACAAAAATAGGTACCATACTTACCAGACAGAGTTGAATATTATTGGTTTTGGTACTGGTTATATTTGGTAATTGTTTGGTAACTGTTTTCTGGGTGAAAGTACAGGATTAGGACAGCTACCCATGGCTTCAAAAGTCCTTCCTGGAGTTTTGTATCTGAACACAGAGGAGTGATGCTTATCCACTTCTTTGCCACCGGTTCTGGATGCTTGGGAAATCTACAGAGAACTGGGCTGAAATCACTTTGTTGGATCCTTTTTGTTTCCTTTTAAACCTCAGCTTTTTTCTAATACATACATTTCCAATTGCTTGAAATACGGCATTCCCATTTCATCAGGCTTTGTGGCAAAAAAACCCCTTCCATGAGACAAACTAGTGCAGTAGTTTTTATCGAGGTCTTTTCATTACTCCTTGGGTCCCCTGTGGCTATGGTAATCCTGAGCACCATTGAGGCGCTGGTTTCGCTCTTCATTAACTCTTTAGAATGTATCTCCACACCATTGTTCTTGTGTTTCACAGCAGATGTAGGGCCTAAGCAGTTACCTCACCAGTTTCTGTATCAGCCCAGTTTAAGGCAAAAGGTGAAGTTGGTGAGGTAATTACCAGTTAGCAGCTGGAAATGTTCTTGCCTGGTAACCAGTGATTATTAAAATAACAAGGACAAGATGAGGATGGATTATATTGTTTGCAGTATTAATGTAAATATATCTCAACCATATATCTGAAAATATCTTCTAAGAGGCATTATGTAACAAAAAGTTGGTGATCATTTATTGGCAAAACAACAAAGATTTCAGCACCTAATTTGTAAGTTTTGGGGGAACACAAAACTGAACTGAACTGAGGAAGCTGTCCTGAAATAGGCTTCAACAAGAATTTCCAGTAAATGCTGATGCATATGCTGATGAAATGTTTTTTATTGTATGTTCTGGCAAAAAATTCCCAACCCCAGTTTCCATTCCTCCAACTCTGCTCCAAGGAAAATATGTAAAGTGTTCTAACAAGCCCTCTGCCGCAATCAGATGAATATCAGATACCAGATGATCCATGTGTTACCTTGGTTTGGGACAAAGGTTTTCATGGAGTAACCAAGGCTACAATTTTAACTATGCTCAGATTTGTTTTTTGTAAGTATTCTTGAGGATAAGTAAAACATGGTGAGCATACCAGATTCTTGGTGTTTTGATTTACAGTCAAGTAGCGAAATCACAGCTGCAAGTGACATTTCCGGTTTGTTTCCAAATCTTGTTAGCAGGCAAACTGAAGCTGTAATTGCTTAGGAAACACATTTGCTGTATCGGTCTGATGTTTTAAATAAGAGTCATCCCAGTATTAATGATTCCTTTTTCTTGATTTCAGTAAATGACTGCAACACAACCTACAATGGGAATATCATTCGTGCAAATTACTCCTACCTCACGGCCAATAATCTCACATGTATAAATGGCACCATAACGTACAAACCAGTGCAATTTCCTACCGAGCAATACTGGAAGTAAGTAAATACTTTAAAGAAATTACTGAAAAAATACCCTTTTATGCATTGTGGTTTTGGATGCACCTTTTATTTTCGTCTTATCTTGCAGTCCAGAAAAAATCTAGTCAAGGGACATGGGCATGCAAATCACTAGAGAGGGGACTTAAAATTTAATTGATAAGTTTGGCTTTTTTAAAGAGAAATTATGTATAGAAAGAGAAGCAAGTGAGTCAACCTTTAACCAATTGGAAAATGCTGCCATTTCTAGAAGTCCTCTTCTCTGGAGTCCTGGTAGGCACTACTTGGCATCTTTACACATAGCATATACTTTTCTTTTTCTCAGGAGTTACTGTGTAAAATATATTCACCTTATTCTGAATCTGGGCCTGTTGTAAAATTGCCATTTCTTTATTGCTCCACGGTCTCAATTTGCCTTGTGTTCACTGGGTTCCTGGAAACTGATTCTTTTGGGCTCTTCTTTTCCTGTCAGGATTTCATGATTAACACAGAATATCTTAGGTGGGTCTTAGAGGAGATGTATGGAGAGATGAGAGCTGGTAGGCTTCAAAAAGAAGGAAAAATTGCAGTTACATACATATACAGCTTCTCATTGCCAATCATGCACTTCCAACTGCACGCTCTTGGAAGAGGCTGCAGAGTGTTGTAATAGCCTCACACAGCAGCTCATTTTTTCTGGAGAAGTAGCTGAAGAGGAGTGTGTGAGCTTTGTGTGCTGTGCCATCCCCTCCTGACGGGAGCATCGTGTGCTTTCAGCAAAGTGGCTCTGCAGCGCTCAAGTGGGCTGGACGAGACCGGCAGGGTCGTCTGGTACCTGGCTCTCTGCCTCCTCCTCGCCTGGATCATTGTTGCAGGTGCCCTGTACAAAGGAATCAAATCTTCTGGAAAGGTATGTTAGGAAGACCAAGGAGATGACTTTTGGCCTGATTCTGCCCTCCCAAAGTCAGCTGGAGCCAGGGAACTTTAGCACAAGGCAGGATGCAGTCCTAACACACCCGCCTCTGCTGGGCTCAGCGTTTGTCTTCCCTTCTGCTCCTCGGCTTCATAACTGTTACATAAAATATGAGTAAGGTGCTGATTACACAGCTATTACTTCACTCCTGGGCCTCCACTCCACTGGGCTGCCCTGTATTTTGGAATCTTGCCGTTGTGCCGGTGGTTCCAGCTGAGTTTCAGCCGTTGCCTGGGCTGTGTGATGGAAGCGTGCGTGTGATGGCACACATGGGCACACGCCCTGGGAGCACCCGGTGATTATTTTGTGCTTCCCGTCTGGTTGAGACGGTTGGACCATACAGGTCAGGTGCTGTGAACAGGTGTGTGTGTGCGCAGGTTTCTGGCAGATTGTGAAATGTTGTTTTTTCCCAAGGGTTGAAATTAGTTGTAGGGACAAGGTACTTAGATGCTTGTTTTCAGAATCTGTCTCTGCTGAGCTCCCATTTCCACAAGCTGCAGCATGGTTTTCTGGAGTTTTTTTTGGGCTAGGCTGACTTCAGGCACACTGAATTTATCCTTTCTCACCGAGACCCTTTTCTTGGTTTGGTTTCTTCCTCCTCATACTCTTTTCTCACCTTTTGTTGCATCTCCATCATTTATATCTTCAGTCTCAGTTGCCTTTGCTCTTTTGTTCACCTTCTCTGCACAGATTTTTTCCCCATTTTCCTTCTGTCATTGTGCCTTTCTTTGGTTCCTTGCTGCCTCCTTTCCTCCACTCAGTGTGCGGTCTCCTCCTGTTTTGATTTCTATTTGGAGCTTTCTGTCCTTGTTTCAGTGCTTTGGGGTGGAATATCTCTTCTTTCCCAGCCTCAATTATTTGGCTGCATGGCTCTTCTTAATCTCATGTTCTTTGGGTTCCTGGCAGTTGCTCTTGCTGTTGTCATTTTTTTCTGGCACCAAGACAATTTTCTTTGGAGAGTAAGGTGAGACTTGGAAGAATCTAGCTGGGCAGGAGCAAGACAGATGAAAGGCAGTGAGAATTGTGCTAGGCAAGCATGAAGGAAGTCTTTGGAAATGTCAGACTCACCACACAATGGCACAATGCTCTGGCTTGGTGGAGGCAGCAGTCCTGGGTCAATTCCCTGTCTGAATAACACTGAAGCTAAGACTCAAGAAACCAGAGTATTGTTGAACGTAGCCTGTGTGACAATAACTGTACTGCTGGCCTTGGTCCCATTGTGCTAGTACAACAGAATAGAACTGTGTCTGAGAGAACCTAAAAGTCCTTGCTCCATCAAAGAAAGCTTCCAGAGCAGTGACTTTAAAAAAAATTTTTTTGTTTTGACTTTTTTTTTGAGGGATGGTTGGGGGGAGTAGCAGAGAGCTCATCAGGAGATAATTCCCCCCTGGTCGCCTAGTTTTTCCTGGCTTTCAGCTTGCACTTGCTAGAAGCACTGCCTAGCAAGAGATGTCTGGGCTAGTTGAATCCAGACCTACAGCAGTAAATCATGCCAGAAAAATGCATTTCTGAAACTGGTCAAGTGCGCTCTCAAAAGTGGATATGTGGCTTGGGCCTTCTGCTTCTGCGGGAATGCAGCTCCAGAACCGGCTAAGCCAGATGGTTTGGTGGTTGGCATGTGCTCATTTCTCTGGTTGCCTGTTTCTCTTTTGTACCAGCAGACCTTAGCCTACAGCCTGTCCAGTCTTCCTGCATGAAGGTCTGTGGATCCCCTCACACCTAATGTGTGTCCCTGCCCATCTTTCTGCAGGTTGTCTACTTTACTGCACTCTTCCCATATGTCATCCTGTTCGTCCTGTTGGTGCGAGGTGCCACCCTGGAAGGTGCTTTGGATGGCGTCCAGTTCTACATTGGGAGAGAGTCCAACATCACCAAGCTGATGGAGGCGGAGGTGAGAGGAAGTTCAGCCCCAGAAGTGTGACACGCTTTCCTGGTTATGTGGCTTTCTTCTTTTTTATCCAGTCAGGTCCTTCAGGTTCTGCCCTGTATTTTGTATCAGCAGCTGGTTGTGTAAAACGTCCAAGCCCCTATTGCAGCTTCTCTCAAATTGAAAGACAGTTACCTCCTTCGCCCTCCCTGCCACACCAGTGATGAGAACTGTGCTATTGCTTCTAAACAGTTCTTGGGGACCGTGCTGGAGTTTAATCTTAGCAGGATCTGCTGACAAAGTTCTTGCTGATGATTTTAAGGGACTTTATCATAAGGCTGAAGGGATCCCTGAGTTTGAAATTCAGGCCATGCCTTGCCTGGGAAATTACCTTGGGTAATTAGGTGGACCAGGAAGGGCACCTCATGCAAAGAAAGCCAGAACTTTCTTTGTTCTGGCTTATGCCAATATTATTGCAGTTTTATCAAAAGCAACCATTAGGTGTGATATGTATTTGTGGTATTTATATGAGTGCTTGGCACTAGCTGAGGGGCTACATCAGAAGCAGGAGTGGTTTGTTTGGGTCACACAAGTGGGAGGGTACATGGAAGTTCTCACTCCTGCAGCCAGTCCTGGTGGTCCTTATTTGTTGTGTCTGTGCCAAGATTCATATCTCAGCAATTCACCTATGTGAACAAATCTAATCTTTTCTTCAGGGTTAGCCCACTACGATTTAAGTATTTGGCAACGTGCTTGGGATGTGACCTTTAGACACGATAGAGATACTGTTTGTGATTGAGACTGCAAGGTCACCAGCATGTTATATTCTATCCTCCCTAAAATTCATACAAAATAGAATTAGATACACAGGCTGAATGAAAAAAGATACCCTTGAGCTTCAATGGTGGACAGACTTCAGTGTTTATGATAAATACTATAAGTAATACAGCAATTCTCATGTTAGTTTTCTTTTTGGCAGGTTTGGAAAGATGCAGCCACCCAGATATTTTTCTCCCTTTCTACGGCCTGGGGTGGGCTTGTTGCTTTGTCTTCATACAACAAGTTCCACAACAACTGCTACTCAGATGCCATTCTTGTTTGTGTGATCAACTGTGCCACCAGTGTATTTGCTGGGTTTGCAATATTCTCCATCCTGGGACACATGGCATTTGTGTCTCAGAGGCCTGTCTCAGAGGTGGTGGACTCAGGTAGGCTGATGGTCATACTGTTGGTATTGGGACTTGCATTGGCCAAGGCACGACAACAACATCCTTCTCTCCAATATTTTCCAGGGTTTGAACTGGCCTTTGTAGCCTACCCAGAGGCTCTATCCCAGTTACCAGTTTCTCCTCTGTGGTCCTTCATGTTTTTCTTCATGCTTGTGCTTTTGGGCCTTGACTCCCAGTTTGCCAGCATAGGTAAGTGGGGGTTTAAGTGACTCATGTCTTTTCTTAATTTTCTTAATTTTGCTGCTCAAACTCACTTCTTCCTTTGCAGAAACAATTACAACCAGCATTCACGATATAAATCCCAGCATGATGAAAAAATTAAGAGGACCTATAACCGTGGGTGTGTGTGCAGTATTGTTTTTATTTGGGCTTGTCTGTGTTACTCAGGTAAGAAATTAAGTTTTTTGGTAGTGAGTTTAGTTATGCTGCAAGTGATGAACTCAAATCAAAATACCCTTTCCAACTGTTGCTTTCTTTGTGGATAAATCTTAGAGACCCTTGAATTTTGACAGTGTGCCTAAACACACAAGCAAGTGGAAAGCTTGAAGAACCAAAGGTTTTCTGTGATTATTGAACTGAGACAGGCTTTTAAATAGAAGGCTTTTACAGAGCCTGCAAATGATCAGCCTGATTTATGGTTCCTCAGTTCAGGAATTTATTTGTGTATTCACAAGTACACATAGAACATGTCCACAGCACAGTGGGTGCTGCTAATAAATGCTGATGGGGTCTTTTTGTTCAGAACTCACTACCAAGGAGGACAGGAATTCAGGAATGACCTGTCCATGTATTAAAAACCCATTGGCTCATGAGCATTTGTAGATTGCATGGTTACTTCTCCTGTATGTGTATAGTTCTATAAATAGATATACAGAAAAGGAATTTTAAGTATACTGTGTAAAATTTCTTGAGGCAATTGCTTTTAAGGGTGTAAAGGTTCACTGCTATTACTCCATCTAGAAATAAAGATTTATGTGTGTAATCAGACTGAAAATGTGAAGGAGGTAATTGTGGTGAGTAGACATTTGTATTGTCAAGCAAAGTACATAAGTCATGAAACAGGATGATGAGGAAACTTGCAAGGGACTCAATCACAAGAGTGTGGAATGGCTCAGAGATTGTTTCCTGCTCTGGGATCCTGCTATTGCATGCTGGTGTTCAAAGCTGTGGTTAACCCCGTGGAGAAGTCAGGCATGTAGGAGGATTGAAGCCTCCCAGAACTGATAACAGGTATAGCTGTTGGCTATAGTTCAGTATAAAACTTTCGGCCCCAAATTTTTTCCTGTAAGCTCCAAATTTAAATCTTGCTCTCAGTTGTTTATGTATGCTCTCTATATGCATAGATCTTGCTTTTAGCATCTGTAGTATTTTGTTAGATGTGCTTTTCAACTTTACATAGAGGATTTAAAGAAAATAATATTCACAAATCTGTAGTTGACCTGGAGAACTGTGAACTTAAAAACTCAGAGTCATGATTAGTTAAATTGTCTTGAACAAATGCATCTTATCTGTATGTTACTACTCAAATTCTAACCTCTAATGTTTGTCCTGCAGGCAGGAATTTACTGGGTTAACCTAATAGATCACTTCTGTGCTGGATGGGGACTCCTCATTACAGCTTCCCTGGAGATAATAGGTGTCGCCTACATTTACGGTAAATTATTTGCATTGAAAATACATTAATTAAACTAAACAATCCCAGGAGCAGTGTATATCATGGAGTCACAGTATGGTTTTGGGGTGGAAGGAACTTGAAAAATCATCCTGATTCCAGCCCCTGTCATGGGCAGGGACACCTTCCAATAGACCAGGTTTCTCAAAGGCCCATCCAGCCTGGCCTTGAGCAGTGCCAGGGGTATAAAATACTAATTATTACAATAAAGAAATTATAAGTTAACCATCTGAATAATAATAGGATTAAAAAAAAACTTTAATGCAGAGCTGGAGAAACTGTCCTTGATTATTGCTTTTCTTTGATTGCTTTTGAGTAACCCCACGTGCAAGGGAGGTACCTGCTTTACAGTGAGTCCCATGATTGTCTTCCAACAGGAGGAAAAAGGTTCATTCAAGACATTGAAATGATGATTGGAAAGAAGACCAATTCATTCTGGCTGTGGTGGAAAATATGCTGGTTTTTCATCACTCCTGTGCTGTTAATAGTGAGTGCACACGACTGGATTGTGTTAGTGTGACAGAATTTAGTAACTTAATATCGAAGAGGTTTCTTTGTGAAGATTCAGGACTGACTGCCCAGGCTCTGTGTATAAAGATGGGGCATAGCTGTGCCAGTGAAGTGAACTATGGGCTGTATCTGCTTTCTGATACAGAGAGAGCTGGGTCTACACTCCCAAGGACTAACACAGGGCAGCTAGAGCCTCTGCCTTGGCAGCTGGATTATCTTAATTTCAGACTGAGATTGGTTTGAAAACCTTTTGAGGGAAATCCCATTTTTGGGTCAGATGTTCTGCTGTCTAACTGAGACCTTTAAATGTCCTGTTGAATGTTTGGTTTTTGTTAAACCTGTACTTCCAATGGTGAGTGTAGATGGTTGGATTATGTTACTATGACAGAATTGATTAACATTGCCAATCCAGGAACAGTGGGAAGTCACTCTGGCCAGTACATTACCTGTAATCTGCCCAGACTATAGTTTAGAAAATGCTGCTTAAAACGATCCAATTTCTGAAGCAATATTTGCCAATTTCTAATCTCAGGTTCTTTCCTGTGTTCCTGTAAATAATGGAATAATGGAACGCAAAAAAACATTTAGAGAAGGGTACTGGGCTCAGCCAGCAATACATATATTACCCAACATATGATTTAAAGAAAACCTAGAGATTAAGTTATGTTCAAACACAAATATACTTAGTGCACCTCAGCACTGGTGTCATTTTTCAGTCCTGGCCTTCAGTCTTGCTGCTTGGTGATGACTGAACACCAAAGTCTGCACAACTGTTCTCCTACTCAGGAAACAAGAGGGAACTGTGCAGAACTTGTAGACAGCCCTTCTTTTTATTAAACCAACTTGGAAGCAGTGCAAATTCAATGTTGTTGGAAACCTGATTTTCTCTTATTGTTTTTGCCATTTTTTCTAGGCTGTTTTGATCTGGTCTTTGACCACATTTTCAAATCCCACTTATGGCTCAGTGAAATACCCAGCCTGGGGAAACATTCTTGGCTGGTGCATGATCATCTTCAGTATCATCTGGATTCCTATTGTTGCTATTGTAAAAATACTTAAAGCTGAAGGAACCCTTCTTGAGGTAAGGGCAAAAAACCCCACTGATATAGCCTCAAATCTGAATTTCTTTGGTATTATCAGGACCACCTGTGCTGTTTTCTCCAACACATTTACTACTTTGACATGTTTTTCAAGTGGACTTTTAGACCAAAGCATTATCTCTGGTAGTTGCATCGAAGGTGCATCTCCCTGCCATGTTCTGATAAAAAGATAAAGTCTAATTCTTTGGGAGTGCACACACACCATTTGAGAGAGATTTTTCATCAGTTCTGTTGCTATTCCAGCTTCTTTAAATTCTCTGAAGAATTTCTATTGCTTTCTATCCCCATATAATTTTCTGGAGTTTTGCCTCCCATTCCTCACAGAAGCAAGTGACACATCTGAGATATTCTGCTCTTGGCAGGCTTTCCCAAACAGTTGTGTTGGTCACAGCTTTTCCTGTTCCTTGACCTCAGTGTCCAGCACCCACCAACCCCAAAGACACTTGCAACGATTTTAAACAACTTTGGTGATTCGCCATTTGTTGAGCTGCAGTGTGTGCCTAGAGCTATAATTGTACTGAATTTTAGAAGCAGCCTGGACTAAGGGAAGACATTAAATGCCTGTTGGTTTTGCTTTGCAGCGCCTTGTCAGCTGCTGCCGGCCTGCAGCAAACTGGGGCCCCTACCTGGAGTGTCACCGAGGGGAGCGGTACAGCCACATGGTGGACCCCAAGAAGATGGAGAACGAGATTCCCACTGTGTCTGCCATTGTATACAAGCGACGTTGAGATGGCTGTTTGGATGACTGTTTTTTAACACATATATGGGTTTTGTCTTTTGATATGGAAAAGGTACCGAAAAAAAAAAAAAAAAGGCAAATCAGCAGCCCTGCGTCTTTAATATCCAGCCCCCAAATGAAAGCGAGTTGTATTATTTATTTTTATTGTTTTAGTCTTTGGGGTGGAACACATCAATTAGGCACTGAGATCTCACCAGGTGTGTAGGGTGAGAGGGCAGGATAATCCATTGCAGGCTCCCCAGGCTGGATGGGGTTAATCATGCCCAGATACATGCTGGACTGGGCATGATTAACCCCATCCAGCTGGTATCCAGCTGGACTGCAGATACGGGTGTGGGGGAAAGTAAAGACATTCTGGTGCTACCAGCTGGAGCCCAAAGGGGCTGTGTGTGCGTGTGCCCGTGCCCTGAGGTGCAGCTCTGCCACCCCAGGGGTGTGCAGTAAGCAGAGGGGAACGGGTGTGCTGCTGCCTGGCATACTGAGACACACTGGGTAGCACTTTGCTAAATAAAAAGTCCCCACTAATTTGGACAGAAAAGGTATTTGTCAAGGTGTGGATCTGAAAGAGCCATGGAAAAGACCATTTATAAATAGGGGAGAGCAATTAAGCAACCAGAAAATCTGTGTCTTCCCATGTCTGTACTCAGTGTGGACTTTGAGGAGTGTCCTTGGCTGTTATGGAATGTCTGGGGAAGGTCACTATGACATCCCTTCCCATAGAGGGTGAAATGTCACAGCCACGGTTCTGGTTGGAACAGGGCAGATGGGTTGTGTTGGTGGTTGCCTGGTCATTCTGCTCTAGTTCTTCCACTGGACATGACAACTCTCCTGACTTGCCCTTTCTGAGTCTGTACCTGAAAGTTGTGTTAAGATGCAAAAACTACCGGGGAACGTAAGTTCCTTGGTGCGGAAGCAGGACCGCCAAGAAACCACCAGGGCAGTGGGAGAAGGTGAGGCCGACAGGCAGTGCCTCCGTGGGGAGCAGGCACAAGGAGCAGCGGAGTGGGCTGATCAGGCGAAAGTCAGTGTTTGATGGGGGATTGGCAGTCCTGAGGTAGAAAACAAGGAGAGTGTGTGGGTAGATGTTGGAAGAGCAGGAAGAGGGGAAGGAGTGGGGAGACATGCTAGAAGTGAAGGTGTGTGACAGAGAGGCGGCCAGGCAGGGGTGCAAGCAGAGCTGAAGAGCCCAGAGTGGGGGAGCGAGCCCGGGCAGGTTGGCGGCAGGGAAGTGGGTCGGGCTAAGGCGAGGAGCGAGGGCGTGCGGAGGGCAGGCGGTATTTAGGAGGGGAAGTGGGCAGGTGACCGTGCGAGGTGTTTGAGGCAGGTGGGTGTTCCCGAGGAAGCGGGCGCGGGGCCGGGGGAGGGTCAGCGGGCCCGGGCTGCGAGGGGCTGCCCCGGGGGCGGGAGGCGGCCCCGCCCGGGCCCCGGGGCAGCGCAGGGGCCGCGGTTCCCGGCAGGGCAGCGAGGGGCGGGCGGCTGCCGGCCCGATAAAGCGGCGGGCGGCGGGCGGCGCGGGCAGAGCGCAGCGGCGGCAGAGATGGGGATGCTCAGCCTGCCCGGCTTTCTGTCCTGCGGGAAGAAGAAGGTGAGGCGGCGGGGGGAGGCTGGCCGGAGGCTCCCGGGCAGGTGGGGTGCCGAGGCACCTGGGCAGGTGTGCGAGAATGTAGGCGAGTGTGGGTGCACCTGGGCAGGTGGGTTGTGGAGGTGCCCAGGTGGGCGTAGCGGCGCTCGGGCAAGCAGGGCGCAGGTATGTCGGCAGCTGAGGGCAGGTATGAAGTTGTCTGTGCAGGCGAGATTCAAACAGGTAGCGGAAGGTAAAGTGGGATGAGCTCCTCGACAGATGTACAAGGCGCTAGGACAGGTGTTTTTTAAAGTGAGCATACAGGTATGTGCTGATGTGAACATCTGAACAAGTATGGGGGCGTCTGTAGGGGCAGAATAGAGGAGTGTCCTGCAGCTGATAGCACAAAGGAGTAAGGCAGGAGTAAGGCAAAATTGTGGAGGTGTTTGGGCTCTCTGGGGGGACCCTCTCTCACAGGTCTGTGCTGTCCTGCCAGAGGCCAACTGGACTGGTACCCAAAAAAATGACTCTGCTGATCCTGACAAGGTACGTCTCTGGACAGAGAAATGATGATATGATTGCCCTTCTTGTCTGGTGGGTATCACAAGCCTTCCCTCTTCTCTTCAAAGGAGGTCAGATGCACCGATGAGAATGTGGACCGTGGCAACTGGACAAACAAAGCCGAATACCTGCTGTCCATGGTGGGCTATGCCGTGGGCCTGGGCAACGTCTGGCGCTTTCCCTACCTCGCCTACCAGAATGGAGGAGGTACCTGTGCTGAACGGCAGGGTCACAGGGGGGGCACACCTTGCTATCCCCAGGAGAGAGCAGAGCAAGCTCCAAGGGCCAGCTCTGAGGCTGGGCATGTTCTGTTAAAGCTGGATGTGAGCTCTACCACCCTGGGAACTGGGATAGAGCCTGCTCATGGGAAAGGGCACTAAGAGGCACCTATGTGCTTTTTTGGTACCAGCTGAGAAGGGAAATAGTATTTAGTTTGAGTTGCAAATTTCTACCTGAGAATACCATCTTCTGAATTACTCATAAACAACGTGTACCTTTTTGTCCATGTGCCAATATCCTCTCCTTGTCTAAATAGCTGCTCTCCCTCCCCAGTGCTTACCCTCTGGTAAGTTTATGTTATATACCATACCTGGTATGTTTATAGAGAACAGTGGAATCCCCTCTGCACCTTTGTTTTTCCATGGAAACACTCTAAGCCAGAATATTTATCTCAGCTCAATAATTACCCAGATCAAACACTTGGGAAGTGTTTGAGACAGGGAGAGCCTCTACCTGCTTACACAATGAACTAGTGGCAAAGCCACGCAGAGGCACTGGCTTCCTTGGCTTGTATTCCAGAGCTTTATCTACTTGCCAGGCGACCCCTGGTAATTAAAGAGTGCCTAAATAGTAACTGCAGAGAACTTACTTGTATGTACCTGTTTGCTCTGCCTAACTCTTGTTGAAGTAAAATT
Organism: Melospiza melodia melodia; assembly: GCF_035770615.1. Lineage (NCBI taxonomy): Eukaryota > Metazoa > Chordata > Aves > Passeriformes > Passerellidae > Melospiza > Melospiza melodia. The sequence continues at coordinate 12,955,003 of NC_086209.1, read as the reverse complement.
CTGGGCTGTAAAGGCAGTACAACCCACACAGCTACACATGGAATATAAGGAGGCATCTCCAGTATGGAATTTTTATTGGAGTGACATGGGTTGGTTTGAATTACTTGAAGTTTTGTTGAAGAAAATTGTGAAAACCAAGTAAGTTGTGATGTCAGCCCATGGACTAGATATTTTTTTTCATCTGCTGCAGCAGAGACTTCGCATTTAAAGCATATTTGTGCTGTTGCTTGCATCCTTTTCTGTGCCCCTTGCCCATGATTGATAAAGACAACTGTTATATCCTTGTTTTGAAACAGAGGAGTAATCCAGTTAATTCTGTGGGACAATTTACTTCCTGAAATTTCATCAGGTATTTGCAGTTCCTTGCAGAACTGGGTCCTTGATTGCTTTAAATTCACTGAGAGTGATGAGGACAGATTCCTGCAGGGATATCGTGTTATGTTTATGAAACTCGTGCTCTCGCTTTCCCTGTCTTCTGTGCACACACAAAGAAGTGCCAGTCCCTTTCACAGAACAAGGCGCTCACTGATATCAGGTTAACATGCACTGTTAAATGGACTTGAACAAGAGCCATCCTGAGATGATGTTTGACACAGGACTCAGCCAACCATTGAAAATAATCTTCATGCTTTGATGTCCAGTACCTGCTTAACAGGGCAGTTGCAAAACACAGCTGAGCGCACACAGGAATGGTTCTGTTCCTCTTTAAATTAAAAGTTGGAGGATTAAATAGAAAGTGGACAAGGTGCACTACAGTTAAGCAGCATTCTTACTTGTATTAGAGCACATCCTCAATAGTTTTTTATAAAATGAATTTACTTTCTTATAAGAGAAGTCATTCTTTTAAAATCAGTTCTGACCTTCATTGCAGGTACTACTTAGTCTTATAGAAAACAGGACTTAGAAACAAATCTCTCTGTTTCAAAAATAAGCACCTCCAGTGGGGAACAGGGGAGAAAGGAGGAGTATAAAATGTGATAAAACTGTGGTGAATACTGAAAGATGGATTGTTTTCTCTGTGTGTGTGATTGTGCTTTTCCCCCCATTTTTTATCTCCTCTTAGGTGCTTTTCTAATCCCCTACACCTTCATGCTGGCATTAGCTGGCTTGCCCTTATTTTTCATGGAATGTTCCATGGGGCAGTTTGCCAGTCAAGGGCCAATTTTAGTCTGGAGAATGCTACCATTGTTTCAAGGTTGGTTTTCTTATCTTTCCGTTTATTCTAATAATAAACTGTTTTGAATTAATGATTTCTTAATGAAGTTACTAATTGTGAGACACCGATATCCGTGTTACCAGTGTTCTGTCCTCAGGTATATACTTCCTCATTATTCAGTTAATAAACAGATGCTGAGTAAAGATTCCCCCAGAAAGGCTCTTGGTTATGAAAGGTTTTGTCAGAGATTCTTGTGCTCAGCAGCTCCATCACTCTCACTCCATCTGTCCAGGCAGAAGGAAATATCTCTGTTTTGCCGTGTGAGGGAAAAACTTAAGTAAAACAACTTGTGTAATGCGAGCAACAGATTGAAAGTAAATTTTAGAAGTTGACTTTATCACTGGTTTTTTATGCTTCATGTCCAGTGTAGCTTGTGAGGCAATTGTGTGTTGGATGGGTTAATTCTGTATTTGGCTGCCAGTGTGGGCACAGGCACGTGGGTCTGGGTGCTCTGTGCAATCTTGTGCACAATCAGTGAGCAGCTGCCTTGGGAGTCACCTGCTGGTGGGATAAAATAGCCTAGATTCTGGCTTTGTAAAGTGGGGTGCCTCTTGAGATAAGAGAAATCGTTGCATGCTGTAGTGGTAGTTTGAGTTTGGGGTGATGGTTTGTATTTCAAACACTCTCAAAGGAGATTTGTTTGGAAACAATTAACCATGGCTACACTCATGCCTGTCCATCCTGGTCCTGTACCAAGGGTGTAAAGGACTCTGCAATGGTTTTGTTTGTCTTAATCTACCAGAGGAGTTAACGTAGGAGAAGTTTCCTTCGGATGCAACAAGAATTTGCTTGTCACCTACAGAAACTGGTTGCCCCAACATTTACTCTTATTGCCAGTCTCTGTTCTGCAGCACAAGAAACTTTCACGAAAGCAGTCTGTCTATCTTAAAGCAAAAGGTTTTAAACCCAGCATATATTTTATATATCTGTAAAGACAGCAACTTATTTATAGTTTCTAAGATGACTGCTACTGTTTGTCAGGCTTTTCCAAACTCACAGAACAAAACTGATTTAACAAGGGGGAGAACAGTAATATTGAGAAGATTTACTGTGGTTTAAAGCATTCATTACAGTGGAATCTTTAAAAGGGCTTGGGCAGTCCTAGTAGAGTTTGTTTTATTTTAGTAAATTTCCCTCTGAATGGGGAGAGAACAAAATACTGAATTTCTCCTTTAGACTTTGTAAATAGTGCATTTTTCTATGGGCCTGATTCAAATTGTGTTTCAAAAGCATGTTTGAGATGGTCAGTTTGGATCATATCCATCATTTAATGGGTTTGAAATGTCGCTGTTTGTTTGCTGTTAAAAAATATTTTAAAACCAAACAAAAACCAATTTGAACTTCTTCCCATGTCACCTTTTAAAAGTCAAGTGAAGGCTATTTGTTTTAGTGGGAGGAGGGGTTTTGCAACCCGAGTTTGAGGTGGTTAAGATATTTTGTGTTTCTCTTTTCTAGGAGTGGGCATCACAATGGTCATCCTGACAGCATTTGTGACCATCTACTACAATGTTATCATTGCTTATGCACTCTTCTATTTCTTTGCCTCATTTCAAAAAGTGTTGCCGTGGTCAGATTGCTTGTCCTGGTCAGATGATCTCTGCAGCAAGACACAAAAAGGTACCATACTTACCAGACAGAGTTGAATATTATTGGTTTTGGTACTGGTTATATTTGGTAATTGTTTGGTAACTGTTTTCTGGGTGAAAGTACAGGATTAGGACAGCTACCCATGGCTTCAAAAGTCCTTCCTGGAGTTTTGTATCTGAACACAGAGGAGTGATACTTATCCACTTCTTTGCCACCGGTTCTGGATGCTTGGGAAATCTACAGAGAACTGGGCTGAAATCACTTTGTTGGATCCTTTTTGTTTCCTTTTAAACCTCAGCTTTTTTCTAATACATACATTTCCAATTGCTTGAAATACGGCATTCCCATTTCATCAGGCTTTGTGGCAAAAAAACCCCTTCCATGAGACAAACTAGTGGAGTAGTTTTTATCGAGGTCTTTTCATTACTCCTTGGGTCCCCTGTGGCTATGGTAATCCTGAGCACCACTGAGGCGCTGGTTTCGCTCTTCATTAACTCTTTAGAATGTATCTCCACACCATTGTTCTTGTGTTTCACAGCAGATGTAGGGCCTAAGCACTTACCTCACCAGTTTCTGTATCAGCCCAGTTTAAGGCAAAAGGTGAAGTTGGTGAGGTAATTACCAGTTAGCAGCTGGAAATGTTCTTGCCTGGTAACCAGTGATTATTAAAATAACAAGGACAAGATGAGGATGGCTTATATTGTTTGCAGTATTAATGTAAATATATCTCAACCATATATCTGAAAATATCTTCTAAGAGGCCTTATGTAACAAAAAGTTGGTGATCATTTATTGGCAAAACAACAAAGATTTCAGCACCTAATTTGTAAGTTTTGGGGGAACACAAAACTGAACTGAACTGAGGAAGCTGTCCTGAAATAGGCTTCAATAAGAATTTCCAGTAAATGCTGATGCATATGCTGATGAAGTGTTTTTTATGGTATGTTCTGGCAAAAAATTCCCAACCCCAGTTTCCATTCCTCCAACTCTGCTCCAAGGAAAATATGTAAAGTGTTCTAACAAGCCCTCTGCCGCAATCAGATGAATATCAGATACCAGATGATCCATGTGTTACCTTGGTTTGGGACAAAGGTTTTCATGGAGTAACCAAGGCTACAATTTTAACTATGCTCAGATTTGATTTTTGTAAGTATTCTTGAGGATAAGTAAAACGTGGTGAGCACACCAGATTCTTGGTGTTTTGATTTACAGTCAAGTAGCGAAATCACAGCTGCAAGTGACATTTCCGGTTTGTTTCCAAATCTTGTTAGCAGGCAAACTGAAGCTGTAATTGCTTAGGAAACACATTTGCTGTATCGGTCTGATGTTTTAAATAAGAGCCATCCCAGTATTAATGATTCCTTTTTCTTGATTTCAGTAAATGACTGCAACACAACATACAATGGGGAAATCATTCGTGCAAACTACACCTTCGTCACGGCCAACAATCTCACATGTATAGAGGGCACCATAACGTACAAACCAGTGCAATTTCCTACCGAGCAATACTGGAAGTAAGTAAATACTTTAAAGAAATTACTGAAAAAATACCTTCTTATGCTTTGTGGTTTTGGATGTACCTTTTATTTTCGTCTTATCTTGCAGTCCAGAAAAAATGTAGTCAAGGGACATGGGCATGCAAATCACTAGAGAGGGGACTTAAAATTTAATTGATAAGTTTGGCTTTTTTTAAGAGAAATTATGTATAGAAAGAGAAGCAAGTGAGTCAACCTTTAACCAATTGGAAAATGCTGCCATTTCTAGAAGTTCTCTTCTCTGGAGTCCTGGTAGGCACTACTTGGCATCTTTACACATAGCATATACTTTTCTTTTTCTCAGGAGTTACTGTGTAAAATATATTCACCTTATTCTGAATCTGAGCCTGTTGTAAAATTGCCATTTCTTTATTGCTCCACGGTCTCAATTTGCCTTGTGTTCACTGGGTTCCTGGAAACTGATTCTTTTGGGCTCTTCTTTTCCTGTCAGGATTTCATGATTAACACAGAATATCTTAGGTGGGTCTTAGAGGAGATGTATGGAGAGATGAGAGCTGGTAGGCTTCAAAAAGAAGGAAAAATTGCAGTTACATACATATAGAGCTTCTCATTGCCAATCATGCACTTCCAACTGCACGCTCTTGGAAAAGGCTGCAGAGTGTTGTAATAGCCTCACACAGCAGCTCATTTTTTCTGGAGAAGTAGCTGAAGAGGAGTGTGTGAGCTTTGTGTGCTGTGCCATCCCCTCCTGACGGGAGCATCGTGTGCTTTCAGCAAAGTGGCTCTGCAGCGCTCGAGTGGGCTGGACGAGACCGGCAGGGTCGTCTGGTACCTGGCTCTCTGCCTCCTCCTCGCCTGGATCATTGTTGCAGGTGCCCTGTACAAAGGAATCAAATCTTCTGGAAAGGTATGTTAGGAAGACCAAGGAGATGACTTTTGGCCTGATTCTGCCCTCCCAATGTCAGCTGGAGCCAGGGAACTTTAGCACAAGGCAGGATGCAGTCCTAACACACCCGCCTCTGCTGGGCTCAGCATTTGTCTTCCCTTCTCCTCCTCGGCTTCATAACTGTTACATAAAATATGAGTAAGGTGCTGATTACACAACTATTACTTCACTCCTGGGCCTCCACTCCACTGGGCTGCCCTGTATTTTGGAATCTTGCCGTTGTGCCGGTGGTTCCAGCTGAGTTTCAGCCGTTGCCTGGGCTGTGTGATGGAAGCGTGCGTGTGATGGCACACATGGGCACACGCCCTGGGAGCACCTGGTGATTATTTTGTGCTTCCAGTCTGGTTGAGATGGTTGGACCATACAGGTCAGGTGCTGTGAACAGGTGTGTGTGTGTGCGCAGGTTTCTGGCAGATTGTGAAATGTTGTTTGTTCCCAAGGGTTGAAATTAGTTGTAGGGACAAGGTACTTAGATGCTTGTTTTCAGAATCTGTCTCTGCTGAGCTCCCATTTCCACAAGCTGCAGCATGGTTTTCTGGAGTTTTTTTTGGGCTAGGCTGACTTGAGGCAGGCTGAATTTTATCCTTTCTCACCGAGACCCTTTTCTTGGTTTGGTTTCTTCCTCCTCATACTCTTTTCTCACCTTTGTGTTGCATCTCCATCGTTTACATCTTCAGTCTCAGTTGCCTTTGCTCTTTTGTTCACCTTCTCTGCACAGATTTCTTTCCCCATTTTCCTTCTGTCATTGTGCCTTTCTTTGGTTCCTTGCTGCCTCCTTTCTTCCGCTCAGTGTGCGGTCTCCTCCTGTTTTAATTTCTATTTGGAGCTTTCTGTCCTTGTTTAATTCCTTGAGGTGGAATATCTGTTCTTTCCCAGCCTCAATTATTTGGCTGCATGGCTCTTCTTAATCTCATGTTCTTTGGGTTCCTGGCAGTTGCTCTTGCTGTTGTCATTTTTTTTCTGGCACCAAGACAATTTTCTTTGGAGAGTAAGGTGAGACTTGGAAGAATCTAGCTGGGCAGGAGCAAGACAGATGAAAGGCAGTGAGAATTGTGCTAGGCAAGCATGAAGGAAGTCTTTGGAAATGTCAGACTCACCACACAATGGCACAATGCTCTGGCTTGGTGGAGGCAGCAGTCCTGGGTCAATTCCCTGTCTGAATAACACTGAAGCTAAGACTCAAGAAACCAGAGTATTGTTGAACGTAGCCTGTGTGACAATAACTGTACTGCTGGCCTTGGTCCCATTGTGCTAGTACAACAGAATAGAACTGTGTCTGAGAGAACCTAAAAGTCCTTGCTCCATCAAAGAAAGCTTCCAGAGCAGTGACTTTAAAAAAAATTTTTTTGTTTTGGCTTTTTTTTTGAGGGATGGTTGGGGGGATTAGCAGGAGATAATTCCCCCTTGGTCGCCTAGTTTTTCCTGGCTTTCAGCTTGCACTTGCTAGAAGCACTGCCTAGCAAGAGATGTGTGGGCTAGTTGAATCCAGACCTACAGCAGTAAATCATGCCAGAAAAATGCATTTCTGAAACTGGTCAAGTGCGCTCTCAAAAGTGGATATGTGGCTTGGGCCTTCTGCTTCTGCGGGAATGCAGCTCCAGAACCGGCTAAGCCAGATGGTTTGGTGGTTGGCATGTGCTCATTTCTCTGGTTGCCTGTTTCTCTTTTGTACCAGCAGACCTTAGCCTACAGCCTGTCCAGTCTTCCTGCATGAAGGTCTGTGGATCCCCTCACACCTAATGTGTGTCCCTGCCCATCTTTCTGCAGGTTGTCTACTTTACTGCACTCTTCCCATATGTCATCCTGTTCGTCCTGTTGGTGCGAGGTGCCACCCTGGAAGGTGCTTTGGATGGCGTCCAGTTCTACATTGGGAGAGAGTCCAACATCACCAAGCTGATGGAGGCGGAGGTGAGAGGAAGTTCAGCCCCAGAAGTGTGACACGCTTTCCTGGTTATGTGGCTTTCTTCTTTTTTATCCAGTCAGGTCCTTCAGGTTCTGCCCTGTATTTTGTATCAGCAGCTGGTTGTGTAAAACGTCCAAGCCCCTATTGCAGCTTCTCTCAAATTGAAAGACAGTTACCTCCTTCGCCCTCCCTGCCACACCAGTGATGAGAACTGTGCTATTGCTTCTAAACAGTTCTTGGGGACCGTGCTGGAGTTTAATCTTAGCAGGATCTGCTGACAAAGTTCTTGCTGATGATTTTAAGGGACTTTATCATAAGGCTGAAGGGATCCCTGAGTTTGAAATTCAGGCCATGCCTTGCCTGGGAAATTACCTTGGGTAATTAGGTGGACCAGGAAGGGCACCTCATGCAAAGAAAGCCAGAACTTTCTTTGTTCTGGCTTATGCCAATATTATTGCAGTTTTATCAAAAGCAACCATTAGGTGTGATATGTATTTGTGGTATTTATATGAGTGCTTGGCACTAGCTGAGGGGCTACATCAGAAGCAGGAGTGGTTTGTTTGGGTCACACAAGTGGGAGGGTACATGGGAGTTCTCACTCCTGCAACCAGTCCTGGTGGTCCTTATTTGTTGTTTCTGTGCCAAGATTCACATCTCAGCAATTCACCTATGTGAACAAATCTAATCTTTTCGTCAGGGTTAGCCCACTACGATTTAAGTATTTGGCAACGTGCTTGGGATGTGACCTTTAGACACGATAGAGATACTGTTTGTGATTGAGACTGCAAGGTCACCAGCATGTTATATTCTATCCTCCCTAAAATTCATACAAAATAGAATTAGATACACAGGCTGAATGAAAAAAGATACCCTTGAGCTTCAATGGTGGACAGACTTCAGTGTTTATGATAAATACTATAAGTAATACAGCAATTCTCATGTTAGTTTTCTTTTTGGCAGGTTTGGAAAGCTGCAGCCACCCAGATATTTTTCTCCCTTTCTACGGGGTGGGGCGGGCTTGTTGCTTTGTCTTCATACAACAAGTTCTACAACAACTGCTACGCAGATGCCATTATAGTTTGTGTGGTCAACTGTGCCACCAGTGTATTTGCTGGGTTTGCAATATTCTCCATCCTGGGGCACATGGCATTTGTGTCTCAGAGGCCTGTCTCAGAGGTGGTGGACTCAGGTAGGCTGATGGTCACACTGTTGGTATTGGGACTTGCATTGGCCAAGGCACGACAACAACATCCTTCTCTCCAATATTTTCCAGGGTTTGATCTGGCCTTTGTAGCCTACCCAGAGGCTCTCACTCAGTTACCAGCTTCTACTCTGTGGTCCATTCTGTTTTTCTTCATGCTTGTGCTTTTGGGCCTTGACTCCCAGTTTGCCCTTATAGGTAAGTGGGGTTTTAAGTGACTCATGTCTTTTCTTAATTTTCTTAATTTTGCTGTTCAAACTCACTTCTTCTTCCTTTGCAGAAACAGTTATAACCAGCATTCAAGATATAAATCCCACCGCGTTAAAAAAATATAGAGGACCTATAACCATGGGTGTGTGTGCAGTATTGTTTTTATTTGGGCTTGTCTGTGTTACTCAGGTAAGAAATTAAGTTTTTTGGTAGTGAGTTTAGTTATGCTGCAAGTGATGAACTCAAATCACCCCTTCCAACTGTTGCTTTCTTTGTGGATAAATCTTAGAGACCCTTGAATTTTGACAGTGTGCCTAAACACACAAGCAAGTGGAAAGCTTGAAGAACCAAAGGTTTTCTGTGATTATTGAACTGAGACAGGCTTTTAAATAGAAGGCTTTTACAGAGCCTGCAAATGATCAGCCTGATTATGGTTCCTCAGTTCAGGAATTTATTTGTGTATTCACAAGTACACACATAGAACATGTCCACAGCACAGTGGGTGCTGCTAATAAATGCTGATGGGATCTTTTTGTTCAGAACTCACTACCAAGGAGGACAGGAATTAAGGAATGACCTGTCCATGTATTAAAAACCCATTGGCTCATGAGCATTTGTAGATTGCATGGTTACTTCTCCTGCACGTGTATAGTTCTATAAATAGATATACAGAAAAGGAATTTTAAGTATACTGTGTAAAATTTCTTGAGGCAATTGCTTTTAAGGGTGTAAAGGTTCACTGCTATTACTCGATCTAGAAATAAAGATTTATGTGTGTAATCAGACTGAAAATGTGAAGGAGGTAATTGTGGTGAGTAGACATTTGTATTGTCAAGCAAAGTACATAAGTCATGAAACAGGATGATGAGGAAGCTTGCAAGGGACTCAATCACAAGAGTGTGGAATGGCTCAGAGATTGTTTTCTGCTCTGGGATCCTGCTATTGCATGCTGGTGTTCAAAGCTGTGGTTAGCCCCGTGGAGAAGTCAGGCATGTAGGAGGATTGAAGCCTCCCAGAACTGATAACAGGTATAGCTGTTGGCTATAGTTCAGTATAAAACTTTCGGCCCCAAATTTTTTCCTGTAAGCTCCAAATTTAAATCTAGCTCTCAGTTGTTTATGTATGCTCTATATAAGCATAGATCTTGCTTGTAGCACCTATAGTGTTTTGTTAGATGTGCTTTTCAACTTTACATAGAGGATTTAAAGAAAATAATATTCACAAATCTGTAGTTGACCTGGAGAACTGTGAACTTAAAAACTCAGAGTCATGATTAGTTAAATTGTCTTGAACAAATGCATCTTATCTGTATGTTACTACTCAAATTCTAACCTCTAATGTTTGTCCTGCAGGCAGGAGTTTACTGGGTTAACCTAATAGATCACTTCTGTGCTGGATGGGGAATCCTCATTTCAGCTTCCCTGGAGATATTAGGCATCTCCCACATTTACGGTAAATTATTTGCATTGAAAATACATTAATTAAACTAAACAATCTCAGGAGCAGTTCATATCATGGAGTCACAGTATGGTTTTGGGGTGGAAGGAACTTGAAAAATCATCCTGATTCCAGCCCCTGTCATGGGCAGGGACACCTTCCAATAGACCAGGTTTCTCAAAGGCCCATCCAGCCTGGCCTTGAGCAGTGCCAGGGGTATAAAATACTAATTATTACAATAAAGAAATTATAAGTTAACCATCTGAATAATAATAGGATTAAAAAAAACTTTAATGCAGAGCTGGAGAAACTGTCCTTGATTATGCTTTTCTTTGATTGCTTTTGAGTAACCCCACGTGCAAGGGAGGTACCTGCTTTACAGTGAGTCCCATGATTGTCTTCCAACAGGAGGAAAAAGGTTCATTCAAGACATTGAAATGATGATTGGAAAGAAGACCAATTCATTCTGGCTGTGGTGGAAAATGTCCTGGTTTTACGTCACTCCTGTGGTGTTATTGGTGAGTGCACATGACTGGATTGTGTTAGTGTGACAGAATTTAGTAACTTAATATTGAAGAGGTTGCTTTGTGAAGATTCAGGACTGACTGCCCGGGCTCTGTGTATAAAGATGGGGCATAGCTGTGCCAGTGAAGTGAACTATGGGCTGTATCTGCTTTCTGATACAGAGAGAGCTGGGTCTACACTCCCAAGGACTAACACAGGGCAGCTAGAGCCTCTGCCTTGGCAGCTGGATTATCTTAATTTCAGACTGAGATTGGTTTGAAAACCTTTTGAGGGAAATCCCATTTTTGGGTCAGATGTTCTGCTGTCTAACTGAGACCTTTAAATGTCCTGTTGAATGTTTGGTTTTTGTTAAACCTGTACTTCCAATGGTGAGTGTAGATGGTTGGATTATGTTACTATGACAGAATTGATTAACATTGCCAATCCAGGAACAGTGGGAAGTCACTCTGGCCAGTACATTACCTGTAATCTGCCCAGACTATAGTTTAGAAAATGCTGCTTAAAACGATCCAATTTCTGAAGCAATATTTGCCAATTTCTAATCTCAGGTTCTTTCCTGTGTTCCTGTAAATAATGGAATACAGGAACGCAAAAAACATTTAGAGAAGGGTACTGGGCTCAGCCAGCAATACATATATTACCCAAAATAAGATTTAAAGAAAACCTAGAGATTAAGTTATGTTCAAACACAAATATACTTAGTGCACCTCAGCACTGGTGTCATTTTTCAGTCCTGGCCTTCAGTCTTGCTGCTTGGTGATGACTGAACACCAAAGTCTGCACAACTGTTCTCCTACTCAGGAAACAAGAGGGAACTGTGCAGAACTTGTAGACAGCCCTTCTTTTTATTAAACCAACTTGGAAGCAGTGCAAATTCAATGTTGTTGGAAACCTGATTTTCTCTTATTGTTTTTGCCATTTTTTCTAGGCTGTTTTGATCTGGTCTTTGATGACATTTTCAAATCCCACTTATGGCTCAATAATATACCCAGCCTGGGGAAACATTCTTGGCTGGTGCATGATCATCTTCAGCATCATGTGGATTCCTGTTGTTGCTGTTGTAAAACTATATAGAGCTGAAGGAACCCTTCTTGAGGTAAGGGCAAAAAACCCCACTGATATAGCCCCAAATCTGAATTTCTTTGGTATTATCAGGACCACCTGTGCTGTTTTCTCCAACACATTTACTACTTTGACATGTTTTTCAAGTGGACTTTTAGACCAAAGCATTGTCTCTGGTAGTTGCATCAAAGGTGCATCTCCCTGCCATGTTCTGATAAAAAGATAACGTCTAATTCTTTGGGAGTGCACACACACCATTTGAGAGAGATTTTTCATCAGTTCTGTTGCTATTCCAGCTTCTTTAAATTCTCTGAAGAATTTCTATTGCTTTCTATCCCCATATAATTTTCTGGAGTTTTGCCTCCCATTCCTCACAGAAGCAAGTGACACATCTGAGATATTCTGCTCTTGGCAAACTTTCCCAAACAGTTGTGTTGGTCACAGCTTTTCCTGTTCCTTGACCTCAGTGTCCAGCACCCACCAACCCCAAAGACACTTGGAACAATTTTAAACAACTTTGGTGATTTGCCATTTGTTGAGCTGCAGTGTGTGCCTAGAGCTATAATTGTACTGAATTTTAGAAGCAGCCTGGACTAAGGGAAGACATTAAATGCCTGTTGGTTTTGCTTTGCAGCGCCTTGTCAGCTGCTGCCGGCCTGCATCAAACTGGGGCCCCTACCTGGAGCGTCACCGAGGGGAGCGGTACAGCCACATGGTGGACCCCAAGAGAAAGGAGGACGAGAATCCCCCTGCGGATGCGGCTGCCGTCTCAGACAAGTGACCGTGAGATGGCTGTTTGGATGACTGCTTTTCAGAACATACATGTGGCTTTCGTCTTTCAATATTGCAAAAAAAACCAAAAAAAAAAAAAAAGGCAAATGAGCAGCCCTACAATGAAAGCGAGTTGTATTATTCATTTTTATTGTTTTAGTCTTTGGGGTGGAACACATCAATTAGGCACTGAGATCTCACCAGGTGTGTAGGTTGAGAGGGCAGGATAATCCATTGCAGGCTCCCCAGGCTGCTGGACTGGGCATGATTAACCCCATCCGGCTGGTATCCAGCTGGACTGCAGATACAGGTATGGGGGAGAGTGAAGACATTCTGGTGCTCCCAGCTGGAGCCCAAAGGGGCTGTGTGTGCGGGTGCCCATGCCCTGAGGGGCAGCTCTGCCACCCCAGGGGTGTGCAGTAAGCAGAGCGGAACGGGTGTGCTGCTGCTGGGCACTGGAGCTCAGGGAACATGAATAATTCTTCTCTGTCTAAGCCTTGCTCCCTAAGCTCCTCTGTAAGCACCTGGGAGGATGCTCAGGATTTGATGTTAAGTATACTCTGTGTGTGTGTGTGTGTGTGTGTGCGCGCGCGCGCGTGTGTGTGTGTTGTCTAAACAAATACAAATATTGTGTGGCAAAAATTGCCATCACAGGAAATAAGGTTTAAATATGGTTGAAAGCAGGCTGCCTTCTATTTCTCATTCCCCTTGGGATTCCTAAAGAGCTATCTTCTCTCTCATGCCCTGTGCTCAGCCCTCATCTGTCTTTAATTCAAAGACGTCATGTTTCCATATTCTCTGGTTCTACAGGATGAAAGGGTAACCATTGATTTCTGGTTTGTCTGCTCTCCTATTTTCATCAATGCTTTACCCATCAGGTTTTTTCTGCTTCTTTCAGTCAGATTTGAGTTTCCCTTCCAAAGGAGACCCAAAGTGCTTTTAAAAAAGATTCAAGCAGTATTATGGTAGGGCCAAAAGAAGCAGAACTTAAAGTGAAGGTTACAACTGCTTTGTAGTGCTGTTTATCCAAAATTTGCTGAAATAATGAAATTAATGAAAAGTTATGAAGTTTGTAATGTATTTGGGAACACAGACTTGAGCATCTACATAGGCAGGAAGGGTTTGGGTGAAGAGAAACTGACTTGTAATACAAGTGAATCCAGGTAAAGGGGAGAAAAAAAGACTGAGGAGAGAATGAATACATTTGGTGTGCTGAAGAACACCTCTCACTGTGATAATGGTTCCTTGGCAACAAAGCAGCAGTGTTCAGCTGTTACGTCCTCTCAGGGCTTTGTCACTTTTTCTGGACAAGAAGGAGTGTGGCTACTGGCTTTCTTGCTCAAGCAGCATACCTTGGTTTATGTTTTATACTTGGGGAGTTTTGTGTGTGGGCTTTTTTTTCCTTTTTTTTGTGACAAATCAACACTTTATGGTGAACAAATGTGATTTCCCCCCTATTTTTAATGATTCTGGAACTGGCAAATAAAATGTAATTTTCTGTTTTTAATGTGTTTGGACCTAGAAACTTTTAATTTTGTGTGTGGAGTTGGTGGCCACAAAAGCTGCTATGATCCTAAGCCTTTGAGAGCATGAAGTGGAAAGATTCAACCTCCAGGAAGGTTGCAATAGTCTTGTTTTCGAGTGGGCTCAGAAAGTACAGAAAGTAATTAAATGGGAATTTATATAAAGGACTGTGGGACTGGAGGCTGTACTAGAAGCTGGTGAAGAGGAGCCTTTTCCTGCACTCCAGCTGCTCTAAGATCATTGTTCAGCCAGAAAAGAGGGCTGTCAGTAGCTTGGAGAGGCTGGGAGCAGGCTCCAGCTGCTGGAGCTGACAGCAGTCCTCGCCTGGGAAGGGACAGACTGGGGGAAGAGAGGGAAGTTAGTGAAGTAGTGAGTGAGAGCAATGAGGTGGTGGGGAAGGACATTGGACAAAACAGCTTCAGAAAGAATTCAGGAAATTTTTTGCAAAGGAGATGCTGAAGGCTGGTACCAGCCATCTACTGCCCTGCAAGAAACCCCTGCTGCTGCACACAGGGCTCACTTGGGTAGACTTCAAGCTCTAAGATTCATGTCTGCAAACTTTTCACTCATTTACAAGAAAAAGAACATTGTTGCCAAGAGAAATGAATTGAATTTTCTCCTGTGTCCTCTGCCAGACACAATCAGATTCACGTTCAACACGGTTTGGTTGCAGTTTCATCTGGACATCTCTCTGTATTGCACAATCTCTTCAGTTCTAGACTTTCATTATTTTCCTTCAAGCAATCAGGAAAGCAGACCTTCCTGGCAGAGTTTCTTACTGTAATTTAAAAAAGTATGAAAGCCATGACTGGCTTTGCTATGGGCAGCCTGAGTTCCACAGAGTGAAACCAGCACCAAGCAGCAATGATGGCAGATCCCCCTCCACCAGTGTTAATCAAAGTAAGGTAAAGAAATTCCCTTTAAAAGATGAATTGTGGCATTTTCAAGAAAGCAGAGAGCTCATCTTCACCTCTACCACCTAACCTGGATTCCTGCAAGGCAGCTTGTAGCTACACATACATGTTAGTGAAATACTAGCAGCATGAAGACAGACAGAATTTCCCCAGGTGTTCTGTGGCCAGAATGATTAAACACAAGCAGATGACTGCCAGGAATTTTGGTTCTTAGTTTTACTTTGCTGAGTATTGAAGTACTTCAAAGACAGAAGAGGAACCTCCAGGTAAGACCCCAAAGAAGCAAACCCAGGTTGTACACCCAGGACAGGCTGGGAAGGCAGATGGCAATGTGGGAAGAAATCACAGAGTGTTAAAATGCAGCTGTTGATGAGAGAAAAGAGAATGCTTATGGGAAAATCCAGAAGTGTGTAGATTATGGTGAATTAATAACAGTGTTTGACAAAGACTAAAATAATGAGAGGAATCTGTCATATTCCACCTGTTCAGATAGAGCTCCAGGGCTGTGAAATGACAGATCAAATTAAGGTGTCAGGGAAAAAGGCTGTAGTGAGAGACTGATTGCTGAGATATTAACCAGACTCTGGAGGTGGTGACCTGGGAAAATCTGCCGTGAGGGAGAGTCACTGGAGGGAGCCCTGGTGCAGCTGGAGGGTCTGAGGCTGCTCAGCCCTGAGTGCGCTGCTTCTTCTGTGGTCTTGGAAAAGATCATTTGGGATTGATGTTTCCATGAAATCAGTTTGGAAGGACTGTTTTGAAAATTTTCATCCAGGAAACTAGATAGCAATTAGAAACAAAATTAATTCCAGGGTTGTTTAAAAAAAACCAAAACTTCCCATGAGCATTTCTGTACAGATCAAAATGTTTCTGGCAGGCTTTGGCCAGTCTGTCTCCCTCAGGTGGGGACACAAGAGCCTGGATGTTAGTGTGGAGCAATGGGGCAGGCAGCATCCAGCCTTGTTTCCATCACTGCCTTCCAGGCTGGACAAAGCTTGTGGCTGTGCCACACCTGTGGCCACCTCCAGGCTTTGTGCAGGTGAGAGCTGATCATGCTGCTGGGGGAATCCTGAAATCCAGACTCTGTGGTTGATAGCAAACCCCTGCCCTGAGCTGCCAGAGAGTCACTTTGTTGTCATCAAATGAGACCTGTCTGCTTGTGCTGGGATGATCTGGGATGATGCTCCTGCCATTAAGATGTTCTGAAACTGTATGCTCAACTTTGGAGATGCAGACTTTGATTAAATCTGGGATTTATAAAATAAAATCAGAAGGAATGGGAATTAAGTGGGATAAGGCTCAAGCAAAGAGAGATGTCAGTAAACTGGGAACTAGCAGAGTTGCATTGTCCAGCTCCCATATTGGAGTTTCAGCAGGGCTAACTTCAATAATAGAACTAAGAGGCACAGGCATGGGTGGAGAAGCACCTCCATCTGCTTTTAAAATCTGTGTTCCTCTAGAGCTCTGAAATGCCACCAGATATGTGCTAGGATCTGCACTTTCACCAGCCACAGCACTTTCTGAAGATGTGGCTGGCCATTGGCATTGTTTCACTGAGGAACATTTAATAGAGGCTCCTTCTGCACCCCAAACCCTTACAGAACCAGATAGTGCTACACTTTGTCTACTAGATGTATTTTTCCAGCTTCAAAGCTTATACTTTTATGAAATATGAATGAATGTGTGTTCATTTGCTCCTTCATTTCACCTTCCTGAGGGCCACTGATGGCGCTTAAAATGTGTCTCCTGTGTGTATGTGTGTGTGTGTGTGATGGATGGATTTTTGCCAGTGTGGATGGAAGAGGCAAACCAGCCTCATTCTCTGTGCTTCCTAATCCCTGCCTGGTGCATGAGTGTGCAAATGGCTTCAGGAGCAGGGGTTGCTCTGCTCTTGCTGAATCCCAATGCTGCACCTCAGTATTCTGCTCTTCTGGCATTAGAAATATGTTTTTCATTATTTAGTTTTAGTTTTAGAAAGAATCTACAAACTACTTTCTTCTTTTGAGCCTAGACACTGTCTCCGCTGCAGAGAATTGAGAAATTCCTACATTCAAGCTCTGTTGCAGCAACGTGGTCATATTGATTCCAGTTACCAACAGCAGCATAGCTTAATAGCTTGAGTCCAAGCATGGACTTTGGAGCTGGTTGCAACAACAGAGTCACCTTTTCATCCTGGAAGTGATGAATGGCTTAGGCAGACTAGGCAGGAAAATAAAACCTGTCACTGGGAGACAGATGAGGGCAGTATTTCCCTTTAATGTCAGGACATGTGTGTTCCGCTCTGAAAAGGTTTTCATCTTATGTGGGCTGTTAAGTGTCTAAGCTCTTTCCAGAGGAGCCTTGCCAAATATTCTGCCTCTTCATATAAAACTGGGGATCCACATTGCTGGTGACACATGCAGAAAGTATAGGGAAAGCAGAGATTGTCTTCACAACTCTGAGAACTCATTTGTGTTAAGGAGGTTTGCTCCCCTAATCTGGTATTTTCTTTAGCATTGTTTTCTGTTTGTGTTGTGGGATTTTTTGGGGGGTTGGGGTGGGTTTTTTTTAATAATTATCTACAGTGAGTGGTGTATTTCCTGTTTCCTTGCTTTTTAGAAGGACGAATAGCTACAGTAGGCAACAGGAAATTGTGTTAAAGAAATGACAGTGCCACAGAAGTGGACAAATCTCCTGCTTTTTTGTGTGTTTATGTTGTTGCCTCTGTCTTTGTAGTTATGTTGTATCATGACCAGGCTGAGGATGATATTTAACAGTCGAGATGGGGAAGGAACTGTCAGGACTGATACTATTGGTCCTGAAAGGCTTTTCCCAAAGATCTGGCTCTGGTTTTTGCTCATATCCTCTATTGTCTTGGGCCGTTTAGGGTTTGTTCCTCTGAGCCAGATAGCAGCCACAGCATTCCCATAGCTAAGGTGACTCTGTAAGACCAAGCCAGGCATGGTTGAATCCTCTCCCTCCTCTCGCTGCAGTGCTGCAATGGATGAGTTTGTATTTTACCTCTTGGGCTTTCAGCTGACAGTGGGATGTCCTGGTCCTGTTCTGCATGTGGCAGCACTGAGCCAGCAGCCCCAACTGCTCATCTGAGTTTGAAGATTCATTAGCCTGCATTTATCAGCTCTTGCCAGGGAAATGGTGAATAATGAAGCCTGGTTCAGGTAATGAAATGATCTCCTTCTCACATCTGATTACATCGCTGCTTATTATTTCCTTGGTGTGTAATTTTACTTCTCTGGAAACTTGTTTTGTAAACACTAATGACTGTGCAGCTGTGGCCTGAAGTTAAACCAGCACTGCAGGAGCCTGGAGAGCTTTGTGGCCTGGCTGTTGGCTTTACTGTTTGTGCTGCTTCAGCTGCTGGAAGGGTGGGGACAGCCCCTGCCCCAGGGCTGGAAGGTACAAGGAGCCCCATCAGAAAAGGTGCAGCCCTTGGAGTTCACCAGGAGCAGCTTTTTCCCTTTGTTCAGGTGTCAGTGTTGGGATTCAGCCTGACTGCCCTTCTTCTCTGGCATTGAGCTTCTCAGAGAGACATCTACCATGATGCCTCTCCATTTATAATCAGCCAAGAAAAAGATATATTCTTCTCATTTGTTCCTTTATTCCTTTTCTTCTTGAGTAACTCTCTTAAACAAGCAGAATACTGCAGGCTATTCCAGATGTTTTATGTGAGAATACTGAAACTGTTTTCTCTCTACTAGAATGACTTTTCTTGTACATCTTAGAATCACATTTGCTTTTTCCATGCCAGCATTTATTTGGCAGCTTGGTGTCATCCTGGGTTCACCAAATGCAGTCAGAAATCCTCATTCTCAGACCTGAGGAACTGACTTTGCACCAAGTGCTTTTTGTCCCTCTGATACAACATCAGAAGGTCTTCCAGTCTTCCTAGGCCCCCACTTTACTAACTTCCTTCTCCAAATTGTCTTTGTTTCTGGAACCCCCAGTTCTCCAAGGATGGTATTTGTACCTGTGAGAGACTTTTTTTGAAGGTTAAGCAAACGAAAGGTGCCAATTCAATGTGGGTAGCACACTGGAAACGTCTCATATATCCATGCTAAACTCAGATCTTGGGTAAATCCCTCCTTAGTGAGACAGCTCTTTGCCATGGTTTGTGCATGTGTTTCTACAATGTGCATAGTCCAAAAAAATGCAGGACAGTTTTGAGTTACTGCTGAAGAAGTGAAGTCCTGTTTATGTAGGATGTAATTTATTTTTAAGCAGCTCCTTGCCCCTCTGTAGTCCTTATTCATCTTCTCAAGATGAATGTCTCATTTTCCTACTCATTATTGCTTTGCCAGTCTACATGGGACTCCCTTGTGCCAAGCACAAGCAAGGAGCAGAGGAGTCACAGCATGAGTGAAGCCACCCCTGAGTGTGCAGGCAGACACAGCCAGTGGTTTAACACTGCAACAACACAACATTCCTCCACCAAAGCCCCCAGGCTGCTATGCAGAGGCTTGTGTGAGATTTTCACTCTCCTGCCCTCCCCATGCTCACTTGGGTGCCCATGCATCTCTTAGGAGATGTGTCTCCCTGTGGTCCCTTTGGACACATAAAAGTTGCTGGAAGCAAATCTCATCCTGTGTGTAGGTTGTGTTTCACCCAGCATGGTCTCCTTAGAAGGATTGCCAAGAAACAATTCAAATATTTGAGGAGGCATTTGGCTCTGTTCTGGTTGCTGTGTTGTTCATTACTGGTGCAAATTGTGCCCAGGGCAGTGCCTCCCACTGTGCTCCTGCATTGGTTAGGAACCTTTTCAGCCACTCACTGAGAGGGAAATTTAACCCCACAATGAAGGGGGTCCTAGTGATATCTGACAGTTTATTGGCCTGACTGGTGGTATATGACTTCTCAGCAGGAGCCGAAAAAAACCTGAGTCATCCTTGTATTAAAACAAGTGCAGGGAAAAGAAATTTCCACACAGAATGGTTCAATCCTTTTAAATTAGAGGGTTTTTTTCCCCCTAAACTATTGACTAATGGACTGAAATTTTTGTAAATGCATCTGTTTTTGAAGACAATGCCATTTTTCTTAGGAAAGAAAATAATTAAGTGACAAGGGAACAGCAAGTCTGTCCTTGTCAATGTGTTCCTCTGGCTCAGCTGGGGAAACAGGTGTGGAAAACATTTAAATTAAATGGTTCTCCAAACTCTGAGTCAAAATGTAAACTGTTAAGATTCTGATGGGTCTGTTTTCTCCGGGGTTTCACACATTTTTGCCCTACAGTCCAATTGTGCACCATTCCAGGAACCAGCGACCTGGTGCAAAGCTCATCAGTGCATTATTTTCCCTAGTAATAAAAGCTGTGATTGCATCACAACACCCCGAATATTTTGGATGATTTTCCGTGGGTCCTGTGATCTTTGCTGCTCGCACTGGGCTGCTCCCCCTTGGTGAAGCTGCACTTGGGACCACCCCACCTTTCAGGCCCTGTGCAGGCAAATGCTGCACCTGCCAAGTCGCCCTGTGCTGGACCAGCAGCTTTGTGTGGTCATCCCAGACCCTGGGAAAGTCAAACTGGGGCTTTGCCAGAGCAAGGACTGACTTTGTTTGGCTGCCATGAGCTTTGTCCTTCCGCCACGAGCTGTTACAGACCCTGCCCCTTGTACCCAGGACACTTCAGAGCCATTCCAGGTTCTTTGACTGTGTTTGCTTGCATAGATTAGTGATTCCAGCTGTAACTCATAACCTCCACTGGATTTGGCTCCTATTAGGACAATTCTTAGCTGCATTCCTGTGTCCAACAAAGATTCTATTGCATCTTCTCTAAAAACACAGAACTGATGGAAGGAAGCACAGCAAATGTGGCTTATGGGTCCTCCTGTCTTAGCTTTCCCTCTAAAGAAACCGATGTCAAAAGGCTCATGTGGTGTGAATTAGGCAAGATTAACCAGAGACAGTGGAGTTTGGGCTTGGTCTTGTTTGTTTGTTTAAATACTATGGTTTAGTATCTTATTTATGGTTTCTAGGCAAGATTTTTCAAATGGTAGAGGTACTATAAAATTTGGAGGAATAGGGACAGTATAGACAGAAAACACAGGATCTCTCAGTAACTGGATAGAGGATTTCTTTTTTTAAAGCAAAGTTGAAGTTTACACACAAAAAGGGTAGGGACTCCTTCATTGTTTTGTTTCATTGACAACACTTAAAATTATAAAAATATGAATCCAAGTGTTCTGAGTTGATTAAAGCCTCATGTTGGTGCTTGTGCAAAGAACTCTTTACAAATCAACAAAATTCTGGCTTTGTTATAAGATGCTGTAACTATTCCTTTGATTGACCTGACCATGGTGAGGAACAGTTAAGGAGCTTTTAGTTCTTGGTATTTGCATTTGAATTTCCTTAGGGCAGACTAATCCCTGATATGGGGAGGAGGTGACTCATCTGGAGAGAGCTGCAGCCCTGAGAGTGGAGGGACAGCTTTGGGCTGGGAGTCTGCAGGTGAATGAGACTTTCCAAAGCAATTCCTTGCTCTTGCTGTGTCAAATTGTGCTGCTGGAGAACATCCAGTTGCGTGGAAAGATATTTCCTGACTCACTTCTAATTTCATAAGCCACAAGCCCATCCAGGATTGCTGTTTATCTTGTCTAGGAACCAAGATAGAGCTCTGCTGCATGTTTAATTAGATGGGGGAAGGCAAAGAATTTTAAGATAAGATTATCTTCTGTTCCCCATCACAGCCCTCGTGTAAGAAGTTTTCATGGCATGCAAACCAGAGGCTGATGGTAAGACACTTGTTTCTGAGGACACTGAAAACAGTTTTGCAGAGTAATACCTTTTTATTTTTTTTAATACTCATATGAATTCTTCTCTGTGTATAAGGAAAAAGATTAGTTATATGTTTTTATGAAAATGAACAAGGAGGTATAAAGAGGTATGTGGGAACCTGGGGCTCTTGGAAGAATAAACACTTTCATTCCTATGGCTGTTGAAAGCAGCAGCAGAAGGACAAGTGAAGAGAACCTGAGTCCAAGTTTCTCATTGCTGCAATAATTCTAAAAATAATCAGAATTAAGGCACTGGGAATAACAGTATGAAGTCAGCCATAAGCCAGAGCAATGGAGTTTCACAAACACAATTGGGTTTATATTGTGGTCTCTCAGTTCCAGTTCTGCAAAGGTTTTTGAGTATGTTTAGGGGCTGGCTGCTAGTCCTTGCTGTGGAGGCAGCTGAAGCAGCAGAGTTTGAGCTGGCAGAAGGGGTGTGAAGAGGACGCAGAACCATGATGGAGTCCTGTGAGGTTTTGTGTTTAGTTTAAATCTTCAGTGTTGGCAGCAGTGTGCAGCAAGTGTGGCAGCTGCCTATCACTCTCACACAGAAACCAGAAATGTCATGAGCTGCCCCACCACAGCTGCAGACCATCCTCTGCTCTGTCTGAGCTAGTCTGGTCCTTTGTGACTCAAAACCCTTCAGATCTGTGCCCTCCCCTTGCAGTGAGGGCAGAGGAAGCCTGGGCAGTGCCTGTAGAGCTGGTCAGTGATTTCTGTATTGTCCAGGGCTTGCTCAGGAGTTGGGGTGCTGCTCTCCTCCTGGCAGAAGCATGCTGAAGGCAGAGGAGATGGTGCTTTAGACCCAGTTTTGCTAATGCTGAACTCTGAACAAGTTGTTACTCCTATTCAATCAACTCCCTACATGTGATCTTAATGCTCATGAAATACTGGCTGCCCTTTGGTAATGAGTCACTGAGGGGTATCAGTGATGGCTTGGTGTGAGAGTGACTGGCTGAGCCTCCCGTGGATGTGCTGTAAGCTGGCCAGAGGGGATGTGCATGCACTGAGACAGGCACAACACACCTCTGAGGAGACCAAAGTTCATCAGGCTGCTCGCAAGTCTGCCCTGGTCCAAGAGCATTCTGCATCTCTCTGCTCTTCAGAAAGGGATCCAAGTTGCTGTGGGCCAGAGGGAGACCCACAGGGTTGTAGGGAAAGCTGGAATTCCTAACACAGAGGTGCCTGTAGCTTTCATGCACTGCAGTAAAACTCAGCCTGTCATTAAGCATGCATGGTGCCAGACAAACAAATAAAATTCAGGAACAAGTAACTGCCTTTGTCGTTTTGTGGGGACCTCTGTGTCTTTGCACTTCCAAATGCTGGCATAATAAATCCTGAAGTGCCTTTTTGCTCACAGCAGACATGATTAATACAGCTGTTAGCTGGTGTGTCTGCTAGAGGAAACAATTGGCAACTCCTAGGTGAGCAAGCAAGAGGCCTGCAACCCCCACAATTTTCTCCCATTTTGAGAAATTAAGACACAATATAAAAATGTTCTTTTTTTCCTCTTCAAATCCATAATCAGACATGACATAAAGAACAGTCACTTCTGCAATGAGTATTTTGGAGAGTGCCTGTTTGAGTGGAGATGCTCTGATGTTCTGCACAGCTGGAGCCCCTGTGGGGCCAGGCAGGTCCAAATGTGACCCGAGCACCAGGGCAGCACATCCCACCCACTGCCCACAGCCCCTGCTGCCCTCCTGGCTTGGGGACCAGGGGATGTCCAGGTTAACAATGCCTTTTTTCACTCAGCAGCTCTTGCACAGGGTGAGAAGGGAGCTCGTGGGAATGCTCAGGCATGCTGGCCATAAACTTCAGGCTATAAATGCATCTTCCCTCATACCCATTTTACCACAGGGAAATCCTGAGCAGGACACAAATATTCTCTCTGACTTTACCAGCTTTCCCTTCTGCTTTTTTCAACATAATCACATCCACTGATTTCTTCTTGTTTGCAGGTCTTGTTTGCAGCTGGAAGCTCAAAACACTATTTATTTTCTGTATGAGTTCCTAATCTGGAAATGGATCTAATTTGCTTTACCAAATTACAAGTGAATTAAGATGAACACATTGTGCTGTGTCCGGATCCATAGTGGTGCTTTCATGAAACAGGAAAAACCACATTTGTCACTGCTGGGATTTTCTTCTTTTCTCAGTATCATTAACTCCATGTTCCCAAAAAAATATAAAAACATCTCCATAAATGACAGTGTTTTTTCTTGGGGCAGAAGTCGAGGAGCCAGAGCTGCATCTGTTTCACATCTTTCATCCTTTCAGCCCCTTCAGAATATCCCTGCCCACACCTGCAGTACTCTTCCCTTGCAGTCCCTCCCCTTGCTCTTGGACACATTTTGATTATTTGCAATATTGCATTTGATAGTATTGCTAAGTGGTTCTGAAAATTTTCCTTTTGGCAACTGCTTCTTCACTTTTGAATGGATTTTTTTTCCTTACCTGTAAATCAGCTTTAGGGCCTTGCATGTCTAAGGAGAGTAAATACCCCACAGCTCCAAATGAAACAAGTATTTTGCATTTCCATTTCCTGACCCATCAGGAAGAATTTTGTGCAAAATGCAGGAGAAATGTCAGAGTGATAAAGCAGCATTGGTTGTGGTTCTTTCTCTGGTTAGAACAGTTGGTGTTATGGAAAACATTCAGTACTATCCAGACTTTGTGGACGGCAAATACTTTATAGGTATCACTACATTTTAATGACAGTTTTACTGACTGACAAATACTACCTCAGCTGAGATTTTTGTTATAATTTCTTAGTTTACTGTTTTAAACCTGAAGCATATCTGAAGTATTTTTTCTTTGCTAGGAAAGTTTGCAGTCTGCATGTGAGATGGACTCCCTATACTGCATTTATAGGTACAGACATCAACTTTATTTTCCTGCCACCAAACCACATTTATTTTGAGTTGTGGTAAACACTGCTCCTTTTCATAAAATCTGTTTAAAGCAACTGATTTGCAAGATTATTTTGGAGCTGAGAACAATTAAGAACTCTAACAGCTTAACCAGCTGTGATAATTAGCACTCTCTAAGCCTGTCTTTGGGGAAATACAGCACACTGTCTTATTTTAGTTCTTCCATAGTAGGACTGAGAAAACAATGTAAATAACCAGTGTTCTCCTGAGCAGCTCCTTGGGATGGGGCGCCTGGGGCAGAGTCAGGGCTGGGTGTGAGCTGCCCCAGCGGTGATTTGTGCCCGCCCAGCTCCCAGGGTGTGTCATTTTGGTAATCACGGCTGATAAATTCAACTCGTCATCATGATGTAAGCAAAGCCTGTTGTCAGTGGGGTGGAAGTGCGTGCTGCTCCCTTCTGAGAGGAAGGGCTGGTTTTACTTTACTGAGTCCCAGCAGCTATTTTTACTTTACTAAGTCCCAGCAGCAGCCTGTGGACTCCTGGCCAGGCTGGTGGGGCTCCAGGGCAGGATGCTGGGGAGGTTGCTGGGGCACAGCCAGAGGGTGGCTGGGCTGGTCCTGTGCCCTGCCAGAGCTGCTGGCAGCAGAGCAAAGAACGCCCAGGACACGGCTTGGCAGACGGCTGATCCAGGTGGGTGGAAAGCCCTTGGTCACTGTTGGGTGCTGCAGCATGGAGGGAAAGGGTATTTGCAGGAAAGGGTGAGAAAATGAGCTCATTCTCAGCCATGGCTGAGGTACTGCAGGGCTCTGAGTCCTGGGGCAGAGAGCTCAGCCAGAGCTCTGACCAGCACAGTGCACAGGGGTAAAGCTTTTTCTATTATATAGCTGTTCTCCTATGGCAGCAAATACCAACTGATGCTTCATGCCAGGAAATCTGTCAATTAAATAAATGTTCCTTCTCTTACCCAGCTGCCAGGTCTCCAGAGGAAGATCAGTGCTTGTCCCTGAGTGTGCAGGGCTGGTGCAAGTGGAGGATTTGCTCCCCTCTGCTTCCTGCTCTGCTCCTTGCCAGGTTACAGCCACAGCTGTGTGTGCTTGTGCCAGGCACTGCCCTGGATTATGAGCCAGAGAACAGGCATGGGCTGCTCCCACATGAACAAGCTTCCTGCTATGGATAGAATTTCTCTTTGCACCATCACTTTCTTGTCTGTGCCTTTGCAGACCCCTCACCCTAGGAAAGCTGGGCTGCATGGGCCTGCCCGTGCTCCTGTGGGATGGCTGGGGGTCTCCAGCTTCCCTAAGCTTCTGGGGCTTTGTCCTTGTCTTCCTTGGGATGGAGCATCTGCTTTGAGCAAGTGTACTGCTTGCTGCAGATGTGATTCTGGCACTTGCTGATGTAGCTCTCCTGGTCTCACTGTACCTTGTGGGAGAAATAGGAGAAGAAAGGAGACAATTTACCTGGACCAAGATTTACAATTGGGATTTTTCAGCCACTTACAAGTCCTGGCATACATGAGCAGCTCTGGGGCCAAGGCACTTACTATAATTTCACCAGCTCAACACAGGCAGGAAGAAATTCTCTCCATGCCTGTTCTGCAGCAGCAGTGATTTCCTTTCAGCTAAGTACCAGCAATCCAGCAACAGGCAGGGAGTGAGGATGCTGAGGCTGGAGACACCTTCATGTCCATCTCATCCTGCCCATCCTGGTCACAAATGCCAGTTCCCAACCCAAGCCCCACATTTGCACAGGGCATTGTAGTGTGGGTGCACCTACCTGGATGTAAGTACTGGGTGAGCAGTCTCAGCTGCCCTGCAAACACCACTTGTACACTGCAAAAGCCAGGGTTTGAGCCAGCCATTGCTTACTGTGTTTTCAGGATCTCTCTGCCACTGTCCTTGTTGTTGGCTGTTAATGGGCTTGTTTCCATCAAGAGGAGCCAGAGTCCTTTTCTCACCGTGCTGTGGGTGACAGCATGCAAATGGCATCACCGTGGTAGCCTGATGGGGTGTAATGTATCATCATTAGAGCTCAGTAATGTGGTACCCAGCTTGCATGAGAACAACTGCCAGTCTCCCACCAGGCTGCATTTCAGCAGACATCATCTCTCCATCCGTGATTTCAGGAGAAGCTGTGGAGGAGTGAGCTGCTTGTGCCGCTGGCAGTTTGCTTAACTCACTGGTTGGGCCGTTTAAAAGCAAGATGCTCACAGGGGGAGATGTTGCTGTGGGCTCAGGGACTTCAGCCCCACATCATTTGCCCTCTTAATCAGGAAGTTTAGAAGAGATTTTTTACTTTAAAACCTACCAAAATTAAACGGAAGAAAGTCAAATTAAATAAGCTGCAAATGTAACAAAGGTTCTCACACCACCTGCTGAGTCTTTTTGATGTTAGAAAGCACATTTAGCTTCCACAGAATAGAAAAGTGTAATTTTAAATTTTCAATCCTCTTCCCTCTGTACCAAGAGCTCTTTTCCCTTCTTGAAGCTCAGCTCATTGCTTTGTACAAAATCTCTTACAGGTAAAGAACCTTTCAGGAATGAAAGAAAGCCTACAAATTTTGATAAAAAGGTGCTGGTATGGTCGGGACGCTTTAAAAAGGAGGAGGACATTCCCAGGCACATTTCGTAAGTGGACATGTCAGAATGATTCTTTTGGCTGTGAACATACAGATTGAGACCCCAGCCTGCATTACCCAGAGCTGTGCTCTTGTGGAGTTAGTGCCTCCCCCATGCTGGTGTCCAAAAATAGCTGTAAATAATTGTAACTCTTGTAACTTTTTGTCATTCCCTGTGAGGTAAATTGGATGTGCTTATTTTAGTTATCACAAATTTCAGACTAAGCTGAAGTATCTTTTGCAAGACAAGTGGCTTTAAAACTCAGAAGCCGCCATAATAAGACATCATTCAATCTGAGTTTTTACATGCTTTTCTGGGTTTTATTGATCAGTGATTAATAATGCTGCATCAATTTTAATTAGAAGCCGAGGCTACATACAGCTTTGTTGACAGACCTGTGCAATGAGTTCCTCCTGTATGGGCTGTGGTTTCACCTCCTTGCTGAGATGTTTTGTTAAAGGATTATCACTCAATTTTGGAATCCTAATGCTTCTGACTTGTGACATCCCGGGGTCACCTCCAGCTGTCCTTCCCCTTGCAGGTGTGAGTAAATCCTGGATATAATTTCAGGGATGGCTCATTGCCATGCTGCAGTTCCTTGCAAACATGAATTGTTGGGTATATGCCAGGAGTTACTCATGGAAGGTGGTGGAGGTTTCCAGTGATGGATGGGGCTGTTCAGCTGCGTGGGAAGAAAACTCATGGATGGCGCAGCTGTGTGCTCTGACCCAGCTGTGTGCTCTGACCCAGCTGTGTGCTCTGACCCAGCTGTGTGCTCTCACCAGCCTCCCACCACAGGCAGATGCTCACGGGGCTGGTGCCAACTGCCTGGCAGAGCTGTGCTGTGCTGGGCTTTTGATTCCCTGAGGGTGGCATTGCCTGGCCCTGGTGGCATGGCCCCAGTGCCTCCTGCTGCTGCACAGCACCCCAGGCAGCACCCAAAGGTTGGCCCTTTGTTATTATAGTGGAAAGATTTTCCTGTCCCTGTCATTTTACAGGCTTTCCCTCTCTCACACAATAAAAGAACGCAGGAGAGCAAGAGTTTTTAATCCTGTTATTACTGATGGCTTTTGACCTAAATCTTTTCCCCAAGGCTAATTTTTAGAGTCCTCCTTTAAGTAGCTGCAGAAAGAGAAGGCTGAACCCCATTATTGTACATTGACAGGAAGTAGCTGCAAGACTTGAGCGTTCATTACCCCTCTCCCCATGATCCCATTTCACACAGGCTGCTGCAGAATGAAAAATCTGCTCTGTCCTCCACAGGTCTGAGGTCCTGGACACTGCAAGGAGCATTGCCAGGGTAAAGGTTTGCTACATCATGATTGCACTGACTGTGCTGGGCTGTGTGACCATGATCATCTCAGGCAAAGAAGTGAGTATTGTTTCTGA
Organism: Melospiza melodia melodia; assembly: GCF_035770615.1. Taxonomy (NCBI): domain Eukaryota; kingdom Metazoa; phylum Chordata; class Aves; order Passeriformes; family Passerellidae; genus Melospiza; species Melospiza melodia. The sequence continues at coordinate 12,926,571 of NC_086209.1, read as the reverse complement.
GGGTACTGGTTCACTTAACGCATGGTCTGTGTGTGTTCTTTGGAAATAAGCACCTGGGTGACAGAGAGGTTTGAGAATAGGTACGCATGAGCAATGTATGCACAAGATCTGTATCACCCCTTCTCCAGAGGAGACACTGGCATTGGAAAGCACAATCTGCTGATTAATGTGTTGCTCCTGACCCACTCTGCCATGAACCTGTGCAGTGCAATGCTCTCTATGATGGTGTCTCAACAGGAGGCTGGGCCAAAGGCAATGGAATAGTTCAGACAGTGTCACTGGAACCTGGTTCTGCCTGACATCTGCCAGCCACGAGGCTCCTGTGGTCCTGCCTGCCCAGCCTGGATGCCACCATGGGCACCAAAAGCTGTGACTCTTCTCCCTGTCCCACACCACTGCTGGGTCTCCAGTTTGACTTGCAAGTCCCGGTGCACCTGTAATCAATTTACAGCATAATTCTCCCGCTAATCAGAGCTGCAAATGCTGAAAATGTGGTATAACAAGGAAGCAGATTAACTTCTATCACTGGAAAATATCAAAATGGACAGTGAGGTGTCAAAGGAAGTGGTGCAGATGTGGGGAAATTTAGTGGTGGCAATTGTGTGCAGGCAATGATTTCCACCAAATTGTTTCCAGGCTGCCAAGAAGAATCAGACTCTGCTGAGGGTGAATGCAGAGAAGAAGGCCAAATGGAGGGCTGAAGTGGAGAAAGGTCAGGAGGCAGCTGTCGGGAAGTCACAATGATTTGGAACAGATTTATTTTAACATAAGAAGATAAGTGATTTCCACATGTGGCATATGGACCTGTCTTCGTTTAACTCTTAAGAGCTTTTTTGCTGAAACTCTCAGAGCGAAGACTTCACTGCTTAAAAACTGCTCCATGCAAACTAGGAACCTCCTATGGAAATAAACTGCTTTTTGTGGCTTCTGGTCTTTGGCACCAGGCCCAGCTCATATACAAAGATCTCTCTTAAACTGCAAAGTGTGGAAAGGACAAATGCAGGACTCCCCAGCTCAGGATCAGCTTTTCATGGTGCTGCTGGTGCTCAGGTCTCCTCCAATTCAATCATTGCTCCCAGTGATTGTCATGAAAGTTGTCTAGCTCTTGCTTAGCAGTGATTTTAGTCCAGAGTAATTGTTAATACATGGTTTGCTAAAACTGAATTCTTTTTAATCATCATAGTTCATTAACTCATAATAAAACAGCTGTCCAATTACATCTAAAACAAACACATCTCTTCACAGCTTCATTTAGAGTGTCACCAAACTCTCTGGGATTATGCTTAACAGTTGGGAGAAGTCCTAATGAGATATTGAAAATTACATTTTCACAAAGTGGCTTAACTTCAAGACAGGCCCCAGTTCATGCCTGTGGGTGCTGATGCTCTGATCCCCCAAGTGTCACATGTAGCCCCTCAGGACCTGTAACGCTGTTGGTGGAGCTGGATGTGCTGCATGGAGTGCCCAGGGACACAGCATGGCAAAACCCAGCCAGTCTGACCCAGCTGCTGCAGGAGATGCTGCAGCCCTGCCCAGCCCTGGGGCAATGTCCTGAGCATCACACTGGGGCTGGCCTTTCCAAGGTTATTACTTGGAGCTGTCACACTTGCACTCCAGGGGAGTTTGGAAGCTCCTGCTCGGGTCTCTGTGGTTTATTGTGTCAGAAATCAAATCCATTTATTGCTGAAGTGTCACTGCACAAACAGGCTGCTGGCAAAGCTGGGCTGAGGCACTGGCAGGTGGGCAGCAGATGTTGGGCTCTGGGGCTCCATCTCCTGTGCCTGTGGCTTTTGGGCAGTTTTTTCCCTCTGGTGCTTCTTAGGAGCACTCTGCCCTTGCTGCACACCTGTTTAGGGTGAGGGGATGTTACCTCTGTCACATCTCCAGGCTTGCAGGCCTTGTTTCTGACTCACAGCCCCATGCAGTACAGTTCACCAAAAGTGATGTCTGCTCCCTGTAGTATTCCTCACAAAGCACATCTCAGGGAAGTGAAATAATGGTCTAGGACAAGTAGAGAGTGAATAAGTCTCTGCTGAGAAGGCACTTTTGCTTCACAGGTAATATGGGCTCTTTCATTTTGTATGACCTGGTTTTCCTGGTTAGTGCAATAAATTGCAAGAATTACCTCAAAGTTAGTGCTCATTTGGGGATAAACTTAAAGAGCTTGCTCAGTCTCTTAGTTTATATATTTTTTTAAAATTCTTAAATTACTTTAATGTGCCCTTTTTCAGAAGGTTTATGTAACAATTAAAGGAACCATTTTGATGCTTGTAAACAAATGCACATCCATGTTTTGAGCTTCCCTGACTTAAGCAGGAAAGGACATGACCATAGCAATATCTAAAGAACAAGAAAATTAATTGTGACTTGTTCCAGTCTTTGCTCTGCACTTTCCTCTGCCTAGGAAAGAAACCTGCTTCAGTTGTGAGCTCTTGTCAGATCCTCTTAAACAGCCATGCTGTCTGCCTACAGTGCATAAAGCTGCCACATTACACACAGTCATTAAGAAAAAATCAATTCTTCCTCCCTGAGCCTCTGGTAAAGCATCTGAGTGACCAGATGACCCAGGTGCTTTTGGGCTCTAATAAAGAGCTATGACTATTATGTAGGGAAAGATCCTTTACCAGTGCCTACATAATTATTCATTTTAATATCATAATACTCTCCCAAAAAACCAATTGGACTGACCTGTGGCTTGCACTTGGTCGGTGGTGGGTGGCTGCTGGTGTAGCACAGCCTCAGCTGGAGTCTCCCCTGTGTGAGCTGGACATGCCTCTCCAACACTGGGACCTATCACTGCTTGTTAAAACCTGTTTCCATCTGTGTCTGCAAAGTCCTTTGACTCTCCTCTTGAAAAGCCTCTAATTAACACAGAGTCCTGAATGTATAATTGGCTGATCCTCAGCACCTTATAGCTGTGAGTTTCTTCATTTCCCCTCCCATCTGAATTGCTTCAGTGTCACACCTGACCCTCCAGGCATTTAAAAAGGGGATGGGAGGTGTTATTGGCTAGGAGCTTTTCTTCCCTTTTCAATAAGGGGCCCTGTGTTTGCCAGCCTGGCCCTGAGGAGAGGGGCTGGCTCCTTTCTGAGGCAGGGGACAGAGCTGAGGAAATGCTGGTTTGCTGTGCTGCTCAGAGAGACCAAGGGTGAGTCCTTTCAACTCTCCCCTCCTCGTTACTGCTCTGTGCTGGGGGGAAAGGATTCTTCTGCCCTTGCAGGATTTTTTTTCTGTTTTAATGAATTCTTGTATGGCAGTGGTTAACAATGTGCTGGTGCCACAGAGATTTACATTACAGTAACAATGATTGGGGAAGCTCTGCTGAGCAGCTGGGGTTATCTAATTCTGCTTCCGTTAAAACCACTGCTACAGTTCCTCCTGGGATTAAAGTTATCATCCATCACTTTTTGAAGTTTCTATGATTTCCAGAGACAGCTTCCCCAGGGAGTCAGGCTGCTGCAGGGCAGAGCTGGGTGCACTGAGCTTTCTTCCTCCAATGTGGTGAGATCCTCATGGCCACCATGATTTCAGAGCTGGCTTAAACACGACTCTCCTGCTTGGATTTGGCATGGAGTCATTCCAGTCCAGCAGGAAAGCAAGGCCAGTGTTCAATAATTGGAATTAATTAATGAATCATTCATTAACGCATTGAGATAACATTAAAGCAATTTTCCATGGTTAAGTAGCTTGATGATTTCCAGTGCTGTGTGATGTATTGCAAAACCTCTGTGACAGTCATATCATGAGTAAGTAGCTCCTGAAGGGCACTGAAAGGACCTGAGCATTTAATTTCTCTGCTCTGTAAGGGATCCAGACACAACTTCCAGCACTGCATTAGTCAAGCTGGCTCCACACCTTCTCTGTGCAGGCAAGAGCTTCTCTACATGGAAACCTAAACCTCACACCTGACTCTTCCTCTGCAGCAGTGTTCCTCAGTGAAGGACCCAAACCTTGAGCTAAGTCTGGAGCAGGGTTTCCTAGAGAAAAGTTGGGCTCATTCACAGCTTAGGTATGTTCTGCATGATCAGAGTTATTGGAAACTTCACCAGAATGTGGCGGGATTTTCATGCTGGTCTGTAATCCACATCCCACAGATGATGTATGGCCCTGTGACTTTTTCTAAATGAAATGGGAACCAAAATAGCCGAGTGAATTACAATTGTTCCTAATGGTTCATTTTTCTCTGTATGCAGAATGTGTGAATGCAAACACAGCTCACACGGTGCTCTATGAATTGCACCCCCTTGCACTCAACTTCTCATCCCCCACAAGCAATTTTATCAGTCTAAACATTGTCCTGCAACAAATTTCTACCAGCAGGGCTATAATCTGTATCAAGGACATCCACTAAGGTTGTAAAGACATCATTAAAGCAATGGTGCTGCAGGGAGAACAGAACAATCTCCAGAATGGTCCCAAGTTGTTTTAAGAGGCAGAAGAAAACTGTGAAAGGCGGGCACTTAAATATCCCAATATTTCAGGACTCTAAGCCCCAGGAGAAGGCAATTTTACTTGACAAACAAGCATTAATGCAAAGCTAAAATACAGCTATTGTATGTTGTTCTTTCCCACTCATTTCTACTTTTCTTCTCCTGGGAGCCCTTGTGCAGGTGGCACAGGGGATGCTGTGGGCTGGGGACTGCTGGGCACCCACTGCTGTGGTGTGAGCACATGCAGATCCAGTGGGATGCACAGTGATACCCTGCAAAAATGGGCAAAGCATCCTATGTATTAACTCCCACAGTGCTGGGATTTTTCCTTTTGTTTCTTTCTCTCAGGGAATTTTCTCCTATTTGTTGGTGAGACAATAATGACTGGTACTTAAGAGCAACAAAAGATGTAGCCAAGGAGAAGGGGGAGAAGTGCAGCTGGCTGAGGGGCATTCTCTTGGGAAGGGCAGAGCTACCATGAGATGGAAAGGATAACTGATATCAATGCTTTCCTCAGCAGCTCCCAGTGTGCACCACAAAGGCAGTCAGTGCCATGCCATACCTTTTCAAGGTGGGGAAATTGCACCCCTGAGAGCAGCACTGCTCTGAGAGGGCATCAGGGCAAGTGTGCACTGGCATAGACATCACCCCTTTATGTGCCCTAAAAAGAGCTGAGGACTTAGGATAATGAGGTTTAAGGGCTGTGGTTTGGGATGCTGGGAAGGGGTTCCCCATCACCCAGACACTTGGAGATGCTGCTGAACTCTGCCTAAGACCCTGCTGCAATGGCCAGCCCCTGTAGGGATCCCCTGGGAGTGTACTAGAAAGGGTATCACTAATGAGTGGTGATACTGTAGAAAGTGGCTGAGTGCAGAAATACTCACAAACATGGAAGTGAGATGGAGGAAACATCCCATATGTGGCAGAGAAAAGGGATGGCTTTGCCCCCTCTTCATTTGACTCCCTCTTCTGTGTTAAGAATGTTTTCATCAAGAAGGAAATGTGTTTTGAGTTGCTTTTACACATCAGCCAGGGAGCTGAGATCTGAGGCAGCCTCCCTTATGCACTCACCAATCTTCTCACTGAGGCTGGGTTGGGGTCTGGATACTCTCCCACAGCAGCTGGTGCAGGCTCAGTGCTTCCCTGCTAATGTGCTCCCTCGCTGCTCAGAATGCAGGAACACTTCTATAAACAGCAATAAAGCCATGTACTTAACCAATAAACCAGGCCTAGGAGCTCTGACACCCAGACATCAGAGCTGAGATAATGACTCTCCTGGAGCCTAACCTCTGCGTAGGCTGAGCTATTATGATTTCTCACTCCACAGCTATTATCCTCCATTATCCTGCCTCCATCCCACTGCTCTCTGTAGTGTGTGCTGTGTCATACACAGCCCCCAGGCTGTGACTGCTGTCCCTGAGTCCCCAGCACTGATCCCCTGCACATTACGGGGTTGGGGTAGTATTGATGCTTGCCAGCTGGTGGTGTTTGCTGAGTGCTGCTGCTCTTCACTCAGGTTTCAGTGAGCACAGAATGGCTGTGTTGACAGCCAGGCAAACCCAGATCTGTGGAGTTTTCAGGGTCCCCTGTGGCAGGAAGGAAATGATGAATCTGACTCCATGCTCTTAGAAGGCTATTCTATTCTATTCTATTCTATTCTATTCTATTCTATTCTATTCTATTCTATTCTATTCTATTCTATTCTATTCTATTCTATTCTATTACTAAAACTATACTCAAGAATAGAGAAAGGATACTTACAGAAGGCTTAACAAGATACCAATTAAAAACTGGTGACTCACTCCAGAGTCCCAACACAGCTGGACTGTGATTGGTCATTAAGTCAAAACAATTCACATGAAACCAATCAAACAACCACCTGCTGGATAAACAATCTCCAAACCACATTCCAAAGCAGCAAAACACAGGAGAAGCAAATCAGATAATATTGTTTTCTTTTTCCTCTGAGGCTTCTCATCTTCCCAGGAGAAGGATCCTGGGCAAGGGGATTTTTCCAGAAATTATGACAGTGCCACAGATCCCTCCCTGTGTGTGCTGTTTGTCACATCCTGACTAACAACCTCCTTACACGTTTTACCTACATACTGCATGCTGGCTGGGAAGGTGTGTTGCTGACAGGGAAACCTGTCTGCCTGATGTAAAATGGTGTGTTTAGATCAGCTGTGTGCTGGTTGTCTGGTTCCATAAACCCAGGAGCAGTTTCACAGTGTGGGTCTTACAGAAACATTGGCTTTGTTCTGGAGAGGTGAAGGAGCAGGTAATGGCTTCTGGTCTGAGACAAGGGAGCTGGAAGCACAAGTTCATGTAAACTCCTCTGCTAAGAAGTGCAAAACTCTGCAGTTTTGAGCTATGACGTGTTTGATGTTTGCTATGAAGTGTTTGATGTTTCATTTTAGACCAAGTGCCATGACAAAGAGGAGGACTGTGTGGTATATGGGATGTGCATAGGTACTCAATGACTTTCTGCCTCACGAGCAAGTGCTCAGCCACACTGCCCAAGGCACAGAAGGCAAATGAGGGACTGGGAGAAGCAAGAATTACCCACTGTAGATCAGGTTCAAGAACATCTGAGCAAAACCAAAGGTGCACAAGTCCACAGGACATGAAAAGATGTGTCCATCCTGAGGGAATGGCAGACAGAATTGGGTAATTTCAGAAGTCATGGCAGTCCCCACTGTGGCAGCCAGCTGTTCCTGGCCTCTGGTTTGGGCTACTGCTCTGAGCTAATGCCTTGCCATAAAACCAGAATCAGGTTCCAGTTTTGTGTCTGGCCCATTGCTCTGACACATCTCAGTCCACCTGTGTCTCTCAGACAGGTGACATCCCTGAAGAACACCAGCCCTAATTTCAGGTGGGATTTTCTGGTGGGCCTGGCTGGGGTGGCCAGCTCAGGGCGAGCTCAGTTCTCTAGTGCACTTGATTTATGCATTTGTCCTCCACATGTCTTGTGAAAGGGGAATGGTGCTCCTAGCTACATTTTAAAATGCAAAATGACATCTTGACATCTATGGAAAGTTAAGTCTCATGCAATAACCACTTTAGAGACTCTGATTTTAAGTGACTGGAGACTAGTTTTTAACCTAGGAGGAATCTAGAGGTAGATTTACATAACAATTGATCTAAAAGCTCTCTACCACCCCCAAAGAGACCAAAGAAACCTGTTTCTGCTCCGTTTTGTGTTTTAAGTGCTTCTAACAATGCAGCAATTCAGTGTTTCAGTACAATTTGCACGTTCCACAATAGTCTGCTCCAGAGAAAATTCCTTCATAGCATTTCTGCATGTCTGAAGTCCTGCTCAAAGGCTTGAGTGAATTTTAGTAAAAACTTTCTCCTTTGGCTTTCTATATTCAGTTTCTTGTTTAAGATTTAAGTAATTTCAGAATATACTGTTTAATTTTTTTCCTTCTTGTGGCAGGAAAAAAAAGCCCAGATTCAACTTCATGTGCGTGAGCAAAATAGCTTTTATTAATGTCTTCAGCTGTGATGAGTGAGAGCTCCAAGCTGTCAGCTCTAACTCTAGGGAGAGTCCCAATGCTGTGCTCAGACTTTATATTAAAGATGAGAAACTGCACGTCAACGTATCAGTGAAAAGCCCATGAAAATACACAATACACAGTTTATTAATATTATGGTTCAGTAAAAAGGTGAAAGCTGTCAAATAGGGAGGAGAAAGTGAGGCCTGAATTTCTATCCAGTCAGGCTTTACAGTCCCTGTTTGACCATATTTTTTCCATCTTTCACCTTTCTAAGTAGGAAGCTCAGGATTCAGCCAAAAGGATGTTTATTTACCTTTGGGCACCAGCAGATATTGCTTCTTCCTTGTCAATACTGGGTTTTCACTCTGCAGCAGGGCAGAGGCTGAGTCTGGCCCAGGTTTGATCAGGATGACAGCATGCTCACACCTTGCAGAAGCTGCTGTATCCTCTGCCACAAACCCAGCATTTATTTATTTCAAAAGCACCTCTGTGGTTGCCATGGTTTCAGGAAGCACAGGTCTCACTTTGCTGTCATGGGGCTGATTTGTTTCCAGGCCAGCGTTGTCACCTGGGCCACCTCAGCTGCAGGGAGCTGGGCCCAAGGCTCAGACACCACAGGGCTCCCTTGGATATTGGGATTTTTCCAAGATCACACCCACCCTGTGTGTGCCACACGTGGGTACAGACCAGGTCATTTCAGCCTTTCAGAGAAATGGGATAATTTGATTTAAGGAAGTCCTGCTGTGCCAACATTCTGCCCACAAGTTTCAGCAGGATGTGTAAAACCGACCCCCAGCGCTCAAAGATTTTTCCCACTGCTGTGGGTTTAGTGTCATAATCTCTTTTTTTTCAGCCTGTTTAACAACGAGGTTGTCAGTCAATACCTCTTGTCTGAAATGGAGGAGTTTGACATTGGTTCATTTTACACCTGCAGGTGAAATTTTGTAGCTGTTAGAGGCAGATCATCTGTTACACACCCAAGGAGCAGGCAGGTATTGTTAGAAATGCTCTCACCTATCCATGAGGATGGTGAGAGGCAGCAGTGCATCCAGGTGGGTTTCAGGGGAGGCTGCCAGTCAGGAAATGCCCTCAGAACCACTCCTGCCTCTGCTGATGGCCAGCACTGTGCTGATTAATCACTTTTAAAGTTCAGTGAATCCATAATCTTGTTGGGAAATGTTGAGAAAGCAAATTTGCTCTGAACAGAAGGCAGGCTCTGAGGGCAGGACTTGTTCCCATTCCAAATAGGTGTTTGTTGGTGCAAAACTGAGTTTGTGTAGGAACCACCAAGCACCTCCATTTTTCTTTCCCTCCATTTTTCTCTTTTGACAGAAAAAAATCTTTTCAGTTTCTCACTGCTCTTCCTGTTCAGTGAGAGTTTTGGAAATGCGGGATGGTTTCTTCCTCCTCTTCTCAGTAGGAACATGCATGAGGTGAAGACAGAAGAAGACCTGAGGAGGACAGGAGGGCTCTGCCCCTCCTCACCTGCCTGCCCTGCCTAATCCCCCCTGGCCATGGCACCAGTTTCACAAGGGATCACCTGCCCTTCAACTGGAGCAATGTTTGAGTGCAGGAGTGACACAAACCAGAGCTCTAGTGATGAAGAACAGATAAAACTGGGAAGAATTTGCCACTTTCTTCTATGAGTAAATGGCAACATTCTAGAACCAGTATCATTAAACTGTTCAGAAAAAAGAGGAGCTCACAGAAAAAGAGGAAATCTCCTCCTTTGAGGACTGGAGACACCACAATTACTCTATAGCATTAGCAACTCCATCACCACCAGAATGAGTCTAAGAGGAAAAAATAGTCGGGAAGGCAGGAAAAAAATAATCCACCTCTATTTTTTCTTTCCTTACCAAATTAAATGACCTGCACCGGGGAGTTTCTAACACTTCTAAATGGTTGAGTGAAGCTCCAATTTATTTCCTGTCAGATTATCACATGCTCCAGTGTGATGAGGACTGCCCTACAGGTGCTGAGCAGCCTCTCCTTGCTCAGTCTGTGTCCCTGGTGCCCTCACATGCAGCTCCCAGCTGCTCAGGCAGTGGGTGCAGTCCTTGTTTTGTTTTGTTGCTGTGCTTTTTAAGTGACCCCTGTGTTTGCAGAGGAAAATTTGGGTAGGAATAGAGGTGGTTGCTTTCATGGTGTCAGGGTGAGGCTCCTTGCAGCTTGCACTGTAGCTCTGGCCAGAGGAAAGGCAGCCAGAATGCAGCTTTATTACTGACAAAAGCAATTTCTGAAGCACTTGGTGATGTTAATGGCTTTCAGTTGATGCGAGCTGGTGAGGCTGAGCCAGGAAGAGCAGCCCAAAATGTGAGGTTTGGGAAAGCAGAATAATGCCAAGCTCAGGAGGGCAGCTGAGGTGCTGCAAACCAGCCCAAATTGTGATGCTGAGGAACCTCCCTGGCTGGTGGGAGAGGTGGTGCAGACAACAAGAGATAATGGGTGTGAAGAGGGAACCACCTCCACAATATCCCAGCACACAGACCTGTAGCTGCTCCTTGGCCAGCTCAGGTGGGCCATGGGGTGGCTGTCCCAGGGTCTGGCAGGTGGCCCTTGCCATCTACCATCCCATGCTCCACATGGTTTGTGGGTGTTTGAAAAGCTCCATGGTGTGACTGAATAATCCCAGCTGTCCTGAACATCCCATCCCAAAGCTGGATAAAGGTTAGAGAAAGGATAGATCTGTACAGACCCCGCTCCTGCAGCTCCCAGCCTCCACACAAGATTTCTGTACCTCATGGCAGGAGCAAGAGAATGAGCCTGGAAGTCTGCATAAGGTTTTCAGATGTGTCTGAGCCCTATATTGTGAAATTTGGCCAATATAGGACTCTTCAAAGGGCTGAAGAGTCTTATATTGGTAAAAACAGCCTCCCTCTCCTGCACTGCACTGCTCAGAGGAGAGCAGCACTCTATGGCATGCATAAAATTAGTGACACTGTGTTTTTGTTTCCTCCTTTGATTAGCAAAGCTTGTTGCAAGTGGTGTGTTTAAACAGATATTATGCAGGATGGTGATAACCAGTTTTAAGTCATTATACAAGCAGTTTAATTTGATGTTGCTCCATAAATAATCTAAGTCTATTTGCATGCATATTTTGTTGGCAGGAAGATAAAAACCATAATTCCTACAAACAACATAATAATGTTTTATCAGTGGCAAAAATAGAGGAAAAAATCTGCCTTTCAAAAATGCAGCGGTTCAATCACTAAAAAGTAGATCTTCATCACATGCAGTCATATTAAAAAAAAAAAAAAAAAAAGGTACAGCTCCATCCCTAACCTCCATGGAAGCAGAAAAAAGACTAAACTATGTAAGTTGGGGACAGTATCTTTTGTTTCCTAGCTGGGAATATTGGCTGATGTTCTCTGGATCTGATCACTGCATTGTTAATAGAGGGTGCTATGTCCCAGTGCATCACTTAGATACACAAAGTAAATTTTATGGGGTTTGACTATTCTCTGTAAGACTATCACAGGCTAACAAAAGAAGAAAAGGAAGTTTCATAGTTCAGTCAAGGAACTTTTCAAAGATACTTCTCCGTGTTGTGAGTCCAGCTCCTAAAAGGCAAACCTAAGAGTTATTGTTTTGACTTGGACAGAGCTTCCATTTTGTGCTGTCTTGAGCAGATGAAAGTTTTCCCAGTCTTACACAACTTCAGCTTTTTCTTGTTTTTAAAATAAGAAATTTCAAAGAAGAATAGGTTCCTAATGAAGAACAAAAGGAACCAAGAATGAACAGCACAGAAGTTCAACCCAACTCCAGAGTTGCCTAAGCAGGGAAGTCAGCAGGGACATGAGGAGGTGAATTTGTAGCCTGCTTCTAGCTTTTGCAAGGAAAGGAACAATCTTGGAAATGTGAAATAGCTAAGAGTTAATCCAGCTGAAAGTTCATGTCCTGGTCAGTTTTTTGCCAGTTTTCCATAAGAAAAAGACCAGGTGCCAGCCCATCCTGCTGGTACCTGGTGTGGGTAATGCTCAGGGGGAGGTGGCAGGTGGGGCTGGCTGGTGGCCCTGTGGCTCCTGTGGGAGACTGCCTTCCATTCATTAAATCAGATTTTTCCAAAGAGCAGCCTATGCAGCAGCTGGCAGCAGACCTGGATCAAGGGCATTGTCCCAGACAATGACACTGTCTCTGTGCTTTGCTGAACACATTTGGGTGTAGAACTATCAATAAAATGCTCTTGGATTCAGGATGGAGAACAGCAAGTAGCTCACTCTGGGTTTACCAGGCAGCATGGGATGAAAGACAACTAATAATTTAGCAGTAGAAAAAATGCCTTTAGTGCACATAAGGACTTAGGCTAAATTTGTCCTGAATCTGAAATTAAATATGAAAAGCAAACAGAAGAAAATAAAACCAGTTCTAGAATGAGGCTCCCACTCCGACAGGCACAAAGATGGGAAATGTGAAGAACTATCCATGGCTGCACCCATCCACTTGGAAATGTTTCAGTGACCCAGACAGCCCAGGAGGTGTCTGACTGACTCTGCCATTTTAGCAAATGGATAATTGATGGGTTATTTATGAATGACATTCTCATGGCTGGCTGGAGAGCCAGGGAAGTCTGTCTGAAGTGATGGCTGGAGGCACTAGAGGGCTCTGGTCCCTTTGCAGAGCGGCTGTGGCAGACAGAGCAGGACTGGATGTGCCCTCCTGGAGGAGCCTGGGCAGACTCACCATCAGGGGTGGATTCTTGGGCCAGTTTTACTGTTCTGGCAAGAAGAGGTTTGTTCACAGCCAGGGCAGAACCTGCAGAGCACAGAGCAGCCAGCTCCTGTGTGCTGCCCTCCCTGCCCTGTGGCATCCCCCAGCTGCCAAGGGTTTGCTCTGCTGCACTCTCACTCCCATCACCAGCATTTTCCACTTTCTTTCCTGCTTTTTCAGCTGCTTATAATTTGTCCTTTTTTCCAGGGCGTTGCTTTGTTATTGCTGTTTCTTTTCTTTGGTGCACAAAATTCCCTCTGATTGTTTGTGTTTGCCCTTCTATCTGGAGCACTATTGTGCTTGAAAGGACTGTTGTGAAATCCTGCAGATTTCATGAATTAAATGAAGCTGTGGGAAAACAAACAGATCCAGGAGCCTCAGAGCATTTGCCTGGCTTGCAGCATCACTTGGGCTTTTCATTCACTGTGTGCTGGACATGGAGAGAGTCAAGCTCCCCAGGAGAGCAAAGACAGCAAAGACCACCCCACCTTTCTTTCTGGGGAACTCACATTTGATAAAGTGGGGAGGGCTGCAGGGTATGGATATCAAGGACTTGAGAAGCCTCCAAAACATACAAAGGCAGAAATAAAAGGGAAGGGAATGGAAGTGAGGTGATGTGAAGTAACACAAGCACAGTGTGGGAAGGATTTATCCCACCTTGAAAATGGCAAAGAATGAAATGCAGGGGCATTGTCTCTGTACAGCACTCTTCACCTGAAAACAGAGTCCAGAGAGGCTTTTATGTCCTTTACCCCATCCCAGGATTTTTTGATGATTCTAATAGATGATCCACATAGCAACTTCTTGAAAACCACAGATTATCAGTGCAAATCAAGTTGGCTCAAATTCTTCATGTCAGATGTGGATTTTTTAATCAGAAAGTAGAATTTCACATCAGAGAGAACCACAGCTTCAAATTTGGCATGCAGACAGGCAAGTAACTGCTTTGCTGAAGGACTGGATCCTGTGAAATAATATTCATCTGCTTTAATTTTCATGCAGCTGGGTTAAGCCTTGCCTCATTATGTTGCCATTAGGTGCATTAATATTTTTTGACAAAACTACATTAAAATTGTAGATTGATCTTGGTGTGCTGCAGACACATGCTGGCTTTCTAAAGTGCCTGGAAATACTTTGCGTTTTGATGTGAAAGAAGATGAAAGGAATGAAAGTCTATTAGACAGATATCCTGTGTGGTACTATGACATTTGGTGTATCATGTCTTCAAAGCAGGATTTGACATGGAGCATGGTGTGGTGAAAGAATCCCTAGTCAGAAAAACTCAGGACACAGTCACAATAAGAAAAATTATACATAAAATGAAAAGATACGAGTTCAAGTGACTAAAAATTTTTAGCAGAAGATCTTTTATTTGTGGAAAGCCCAAAACCTAGAAGCAAAGAGTGTGGATATAATTAATTTCAGCAGCTGTTTATTCTCCTGCAACCGTACAGTTCACATTGAGACTGAAGATCTGTTTCTCTGCAATAACTGAATACCAGAAATATTCTGCTATAATGTCTTATGTTGGGATGCCCTTAGTGCCTGGATTTTAGCAAACAGAACAGCGCAGCAAGCTTTTCCTAGGAGAGAACAGCCTGGGTGCCTGGAAATCAGGGGAAGTTCAGCCTTGCAGAAATCTCAGCTCTGCCTTGTAGTTATGGAGGTAAAAAGCTGAAGTCACATGCAGGAAAAATTTTTTTATTTCTAAATGTGTTGTTTTGAAGAGAGAGGACAGATTAGTTGTAAACTTTTTAAATTTAACTTTCAGTTAGAAAAAGATGAGCTTGAGATCAGCCTGATTGCCACCATGGGGGATTTGAGGCTCCTTGAATTCCTGACTCTGAGAGGTTTTATTCCTGGCTCTGCTGTACGAACAGCAGTGACTGAACTGTAAGAGTACTTGTGAATGGGTTTTAGCTCTCTTGACTTAGCCAGGGGAAGCCAACAAGGACTCAGCCTGCATTTGAATTGCCATTTCATGGAGAGTGTGCAGCAGCACACAAGGGTTTCAGAGGAGATGAGGCTGGAATTCTGTCCAGAGCTGCTCCCTCACTGCCCTGTGCAGAGCAGCTCTCCCCTCTCATGCTGAGGACATGATTGTAGCCTCTCTTCATCTCTGGAAGCACTTTGTGAGCTGTTTTTCAGGGATGTAACTAAATATGGATCCAGCCTCTCATCTTCATGCAGTGACTATAATGATGTCCCTTAAAGTGCAATTTCTCATTGCAAAAACTCCTTGTCTAGTGGGGTCCTTGTCCTCTGTACCAGCTCAGAGCATCATTTGGGTTGTGATTGTGAACTGCAGTTCAGGTGCCTTCAACATATTATTTACAATATTACTGAGCACTCTCTTCAGTCTGGGGGAAAATCCACAAAAGTCTACTTCCTAACACAATCTTTGCTCTGTTTCATCTTTTGAAAATTTACCTGACCAGCTGGGATCAAGGCTAGAATATTTCTAACCTCCCTTTCTCCTACCAAGCAAAATCAAAGCTGCTGATCTTCACAAGGCTGGTTGCTGATTGAAGTGCAATCACTCCTCATCATGCAACCTGCAGGCCATTCAATTCTGGGCTTCTGCAAGCCAAGACCCAACGCTGACCACAGGGCAGGATGGAGCAGCCTCGTGGAGATGAGCACCAGGTGCCTTTGTCCCTCTGGCTCCAGCAGATTACTGGGAAAACACCAGCAGGAGCTGAGGGACCGAGGGAAGAGCTGTGAGGAATTAATATGAGCCTCAGGTGTGGAGAGAAATGACGGCTTTGTTATTGCCAGGGGCTGGGGGTGAAATAGCAAGTGAGAAACAAGGTGAAAAGAGAGGGATGTAGCAGGAGCCTCTTCCCTTGGGAGGTGGAGGGGCCCAGCTCCTTGTAATGTTATTTGTTATTAATCACCAGTTAACAGAGGTCCTGCTGGGTTTGCCCTTACTGAAGCACCCTTGCTTTAGGTAGGAGAACCTTTTCTAGAGGCAGCAGTTGAACTCCCCAGCCCCAAAAGCAGATGTGGATGCCTGAAAGTCTTTGCCACCTTCTGGCATCCATGGGGTTGGTGAGGAGCAGCCTCTGCTGCTGTCCCCTTTCTCTCCAGCTCTGTGCCATGCAGGGGCTTCTGACTCAAGCTCCAGAGCCCTGAGATTCCAGAGGTGAGCAGGGCTGAGGCTTGGGAAGGCAGTGCTTGTCTGTGGCAATGCAGGGTGGGTGAGATGGGTGGGTTTGGGTGGCAGTGGGGGCTGGCAGGGTCAGGGGGACACTGCCCAGCTGGCACTGGAGGGCAGCCTCCCCCAGAGGAGAATTAGCTCCTATTAGAACTAGGCTTCAACTTAATTATTTCAGCCACACTGGGATAATTTCAATTAGCTCTTCACATCTGATGCTATCTCTCCTGTTCTGCTTAGGCAGCATTTGCCCTGAATATTTTTGCTCTTGAGCTGGAGTTTACCATGACTAAAAGTCTCACCCGTTCTTGTATTTATGCTCTGAGTCTCATTGTTTATCAGATTGTTCAGGACATTTATGAGAATTTATGGGAAGCAGTTTCCTTTTGATTAAATTGCATCTGTGGTGCAGAGGTTGGACTCATTTCTCTGCCTCTCTTCTCTCACCAGCATCAACTTTCAGTTGGATATATCCTCTCAGATGATCAAACTTCCTCAGAGTCCTCCTGCTCCCTTTCCCCTTGGTGCTCCTTTATCACCCCATATCTGCAGTGTCACAAGTGTGATGGAGCAAATGTGCAGGCAATATCTCTTCATTTGGGGGAAGGAGTGCTTTGAAAATTAGGGAGATGAAGTAAAGAAAATTTCTGTGAGTTTTGGTGAAGTGACTGGCCTGTTCTTCTGGGACACGATAATTTTAAAACTTTACCCAAAAATATTAACTTGCATTCAGGGTTGTCTCATGGTGCAAGTGATGGGAGAAATATCCTTTCCTTGAGAAGCTGTTAGTGGCAGAAGGGCCTTGTGGATGCATTCTCTGTTCAGGAATGGTGCTGCTGACTGCCCAAACCCTGGTTTGTACAAAGGTTAAAAGAAAAAACAAAATGCCAGTCTATTTTGTCTCCCTTCTCCACACCATTTATGAATCTAGGATAAGTATATACCCCCATTTGTCACTCTTTTTTTTAAATTGATTTCTAATTCTAGGGTGATGCTTGAAGACATAATTTATAAAAAATATTTTTAATATGTGTTAGCTGTATAATTACAGGAATTAAGCCATTCTGCCATTGCTGTCTTCTCCAAGGGGCCAGTTTTCACACAGATGGCTTTGACTTATTTACCCCACAGAAGGGGGCTTTGCAGGAGCATCTGTTTGAATTCCATCTAGAACAGGAACTCTGCCCACACTGGGCTGGAGACCTCTGCTCACTTGCAGTTGTCTTTTGTTGGTTTTAGCCTAATCAATCTCCCAAGTGATTGGAAATGTCAGAGAGATGGGATAGTGTGATCTGAAGGATGGTCTCTGTTCAAATCAAAGCAAACTTGTGGTTGTCTTGTAATAATTAAAACTGTTAGCTCAGCTAATCAATATGTCTCAGTTTAGCTAAGTCTTGCTCAACTTCAGACTTTCTCTTTAATTAAACTTGCTTCAGTGACCTTTTATCCCCTTGCTTGCATCAGTAATGCCATCCATTTGCATGTATAAATGTGATAGGAAGGATGCACTCAAGCCAGCTGTATGGAAATCTTGACTGAACAATTTTATGAGGAAATGACAGGAAAGTTCATGATGCGTTTGCAAGAGAAAGGCAGACACAGCTTGGAGAAACTAGCTCAGTTCCTTCACAAGAACTAGAAGGTTTTGGCAGTGTGTGTCCTGATTCCCAATACTGTGATTGCTGATTCCATGGGATTTCAACAGGTTTGCTCCTTTGTTATGGATCAGCAGGGATTCCACCCCTGCAAGTCATGTTCTGGCTGTGCAGGAACCAAGAGCATGTGTGATGCCAGTGAACCAGGTCTGCATCCAAAACCACAGAGCAGTTCCAGTACCACATGAAGGTGATCTACCACATCACCAATCTGGTCTGACAGGTCCCTTCCCTTCTGCTGCTTCTGGGAACTGCTCAGATTTACAGACTGGCAATTTACCACTTTTTAATTCTTTGCTCTTTTAATTCCGTGTGAAGCTGGATCGATCAGGAAACCCTTTGCTCTGACTGTAGCACATTTACATGCTAAATGCTCCCACAGTCAGAGGCTGAGTAATACAGATGACATTTTGTCTGGCTGTGGATTTGCAGCCTCTGTTGGTACAGGCCACCTGAGATCTCCTGGCATCAGGCAGAGACATCCATTGTCTGTCTGATTTCCTCCACCCCGTAAACACAGGTTAATCTTTCTCTAATGCACAGCTGGAGAATTTCAAAAGGAAATAAGTCTGCTTTGTGGGAACCAGCACAAAAGCCCAGCCCTGCATGTTGACTCAGTTCAGAAGGTCTTAACAAAGCTGGTGGGGTTTAGGGCAGAGGCAGGGGCCAGCCAGCCCAGTGCTGGATTGTGTCCTTAGCTAGCAGGCAAATTCATCACCCTGTGATTCATCCTGAGATGGGGAAAACAGCTGAACTTTCATATGACAGGAGAGTGGGCAGCTCTGAATTGTTAAAAATCACTGTTGCACAGACAGCACGTGAAGCCAAGTGAATGTGCTCACTCCATACACCCCCTGCCAGTCTGTTCCCCAGCCTTGTGCTGCTAAAGGCCACTGGGTGTTTAGCAAAACTTACAAAAATCTTGCCACACTCTGTTTTTCTTTCAAGCTATCCTACACCCATTGCAAAGCCCATTTGGGGGAGACTGCCTAGGAGTTGGTTATAATTTCTCTGTGCCATCTCCCTCCTTGTGGTGCAGGGAGGCAGGAGTGGAGCTGTGCATGGAGCTGAGTCAACATGAACTGGCTCTGCTTTATGGGCACAGCTGGGGCTTCAGTTCTGTCCTGTGCTGCAACAAAATGAGAAATTCACAGACATTTCTGAGAGACAGGGAGAGGAGCTGGCCAACTGCAGAATGGGATGTGAACCCCAAATGAGCAGCATCTATTAACCCCTCTAAAGAAGGATGATTCTGCTTGGAGTGAGGTGGGATGTGGTGCTTCTCTCTTCCTCCCCCTCTTCTGCTGCTGACCATCCTGCCTGACAACACCACCAAGGTCAAGGGAGAAGACCCAATTCTAGAGGCTTTATTGCAAAGATGATTTTGCAAAATGATAATTTTATTGTGTTTTTGATGAGGTGAGAGTGGGAGACACAGAGCACATTGTCTGCAGAAGGCTGGCTTGTTTTGTCTGTACCTGACTTGCCATCCAGGGTATCCTAGTCCCTCTATTTTAAGATGCTCCTGAACGCTCTATTTTATGTTTTTCTGCTGTTTAGAACTCCCCTTCTCCTTTGAAAGGCACAGCCACCCATGGACTGTGCTCCCCTTTCTGAAGCTC